>NW_027638086.1:10000-183000 GCF_951216825.1 Electrona antarctica | reverse complement strand
TGGACATTTGAGAGAAGTGTTCTCCACACTGATCACATCCATAGGGTTTCTGTCCGGTGTGTATTCTCTGGTGTGTTTTAAGGTTAGATATTTGAGAGAAGTGTAGTTCACACTGATCACATCCATAGGGTTTCTCCCCTGTGTGAATTCTCTGGTGCTTTTTAAGGCTGGACATTCGAGAGAAGTGTTGTCCACACTGATCACATCCATATGGTTTCTCTCCTGTGTGAATTATCTGGTGCGTTTTAAGGCTGGACATTTCAGAGAAGTGTTGTCCACACTGATCACATCCATAGGGTTTCTCTCCTGTGTGGATTCTCTGGTGCGTTTTAAGGTTGGACCTTGTAGAGAAGTGTTGTCCACACTGATCACATCCATAGGGTTTCTCTCCAGTGTGGATTCTCTGGTGTGTTTTAAGGCTGGACATTTCAGAGAAGTGTTGTCCACACTGATCACATCCATAGGGTTTCTCTCCTGTGTGGATTCTCTGGTGCGTTTTAAGGTTGGACATTAGGGAGAAGTGTTGTCCACATTGATCACATCCATAGGGCTTCTCTCCTGTGTGAATCAGCTGGTGCCTTTTAAGGGCAGACATGTAATGGTAGCGTTGTCCACACTGGTCACAGCCATGCTGTTTTGGTTTAGCCAAGCTTCTATGTTCACTTACTGTTGGTAAGACAGGGAGGCCAGACTGCTGATGCAACACTAGATTGGAAAAAAAAGATAAAAGGAAAAGAAAAATGTTGTGCCGTTAGTAAATAAATACAAAATGTCGCTGTGCATTTTAAGAAATGAATAGTAAGTAACTATAAGAAAATATAGCAAATAATTATACAAGCCTTTCTATTCACAAATTCACTGTGAGACAATAAAAAGCCAAATCTAAATCGAATTACAATGATACAAAATGGAAGATTGAGAATACTATTCAAAATATGACAGGTGAAAGGGGCAAGTAACATACCATGGTCTTTGGGTTCCTCCTGTTCATCAGAGTTGAGTTTGATAGAGTTCATCTTCACCTGAAGTCTGGAGTCCACAGTCAGATCTGATCAGAAATTATTGATATCCTGGAGCAGTTGTGGAGAACTGACACAGACCAACTCTTCTTATACTAGAGAGCCTGAGGTGGAGCCACTAACTGCTTGGATTGATAGGCCAAGGAAGAGAACAATAGAGCCATATCTCAACCAATCACAACCTATAACAAACTCCCTCCCTCCTCAAACTGCTGCATGCTCCGCCCCTCCCTCCTCCCCCAGTCATGATATATGCAACCTTCTAGAATCTAGAAAGAAACTGGTAACTGTGAGATTGCTACGTAAACCTAATATGTAACATATTAATCTATTTATATCCAATACAAATAGGACATTATGCACATACAGTGAGTATCTTGGCAATATATGTACAGTCAAATACTATTGAATAATACAAGTGAATATTAATTCATTTTTACTGAAGCAGAGCCATTAAGTAGAAGAAATCACTGCTCATTATACTATGTGTATGTATGTATGTATGTATGTATGTATGTATGTATGTATGTATGTATGTATGTGTGTGTGTGTGTGTGTGTGTGTGTGTGTGTGTGTGTGTGTGTGTGTGTGTTCTCTGTTCTGTAGTGCTACAACTTAAGGTTGGTTATACAGTGATACCTTTGCAATGAAATCAACAAAGTCAACAAAGGCACACTGGAGCTTTTCCTACAGGCATGGTGGAAAAACGTGTAGCTTGTTTGAGTAAAACACGAGGCATCACAGCACAAACTATCTCTGACTTTGAAAAGTAAAGTACAAACAAACATTTCTCTAAAGGTTGCTGCTATCTATTATGCATGTCCAGCTGTCATTTACATGTAAAATAAACAACACCATTCATGTCCTTGTCCATGTATGTGTGAATGAGTGAATGGTTTATGATCAGTAAGCCTAATGGGCTTGTCTGGGCATGTCTGTATGTACAGTCTAACAATATTGCATAATATAAGCTTTTCCTACAGGCATAGTGGCAAAAAAGCTGAAAAGTAAAGCACATTTCTCTAAAGGTTGCTGCTATCTATATGCATGTCCTGCTCTCATTTACATGTAAACTAAACAACACCATTCATGTCCTTGTGTGTGAATGAGTCTCTCTTGTTATTCGACCAGAGCCATTGAGACACTTTCAAGGTCTTTCAAGTTCCCATAGAAACTTAATGTGTACATGATTGACTCCAAATTCCTCCTGGACAATACAACCTTTTGTAGTGAAGGAACAGCATCTTATTTGTATTGTCTTTATTTGTGACACTAATAGAATGTTTTCTAGTGGGACATGACATCAAGCAACAAATCAACATTCAATTCATCCTCCTCCTATTAATCTACAGTCAGCATATATACTTGTAATGCATGTATAGTTTAAATAATTAATTCCATGCAGAATTCATTCCATCTTGATCTGACCCCCCATGCCAAAGTGCCAGCGCTCGCCCAGCACTGCAGTCTGCCATCAACGAGGCGGATGCGTGCACGCGACCTCTGCTTCTTGCCCTTAGGAGTCTTACTGGTTATTACTAAAAGGCTAATGAATATACTAGCTTCTGAAACACATATAGGCTACTCATAGCACAAGTGAAGATGTACAATGTCTTTGTCACAAGGACATTTCACTGTATGGACTGCACAACCTATCTCTGACTTTGACAAGTAACATAAACCAGTATCATTGCTATTCTTATATGTGTTGTGCTCTCATTTGCATGCAGCATAAAGCTTAATGTAAAGCCCATATACATGTTAATGTATCTTGTAAAACTGGTGTTTTGTATTTCCTTCCAAAGCATAATTCATTGGATTGACTGACATTAGTGCACTGTGCTCCTATAAACAAACAACTGTTGATGTTGAATGTTTATTTAAAATAAGAAAATATAATAGGAGTTACAGGTAGTTCATGTAACTGCAACCGCCCAGTGGACAGGACAGCTAGGAAAAGCTGTGTGTGTGTGTGTGTGTGTGTGTGTGTGCGCACACACAACCTGGTGTAGTGAGGGACAGCATCAACATTGTTTTATTGTCTTTATTTTTGGCACAAATGTTATGTTCTGTAGTGGTACAAGGTTGGTTATGCAGTGATACCTTTGCAACATAAGCACAATGGAGCTTTTCCTACAGGCATGGTGGCAAAAAACGAAAAGTAAAGTACAAACATTTCTCTAAAGGTTGCTGCTAAAACATAAATCTATGTCAATTACATTGACAAAGATTGTGAATAAATGAATATTGGTAATGGATAATATTGTTTTTCTCTATCTTCAGCAAAATGTAGCTGGACATTATATAGGATGCTAATAATTAAAAAAGAAACAAGCCACCAACAACTGATGAACTGACCCTGACTCTTGACTCAGTGAATAAGAAATACAAAAAGAACAGTTAATTTATTTGTATCTATTATGCATGTCCTGCTGTCATTTTACATGTAAAATAAACAACACCATTCATGTCCTTGTCCATGTGTGTGAATGAGTCTCTCTTGTTTAACCTCACCACTGTCTGAATGCATCATAGAAACCCACAAACACCTGGGCAGTGATGGCATCATTGTGGCAAAGCATCTGTCACTGGAGCAGGTAATGGACATCCAGACAGTAACAGTAGAGGGCAGATCGATGGACAATGGCCTCTAGCATGCTTTGAGAAAAGATATCCTGACATAATTTACCAAGTTTTTTGTTCTCCCCATGGTGGCAATATTGATATCATAATGATTCATTTAGCACTGAAATGGTTTATGATCACTAGGCCTAATGGGGACAGTTAGATCTACATGGACAAGTTGTGTCTGTGTGATGCAGTGTGATTTTCTTTCATTGGTGTATCATTCTGAAATGTGTTTTTCGACAACATTTATTTTGTTTTAAATGTTCTCTGGCAAAACTGTTATGTGCTCCTACATTACAATGTGTGTCATTGTCTTCCAAAGTGTATTTCATGTCACTGCGGCTGTGATTGCCACATGCAGTACTCATATAAACAACATCTAAACAAATGCTCATCTTGACTTTTATTTTTATTTTTTGTTTATTTGTGACTGCACCTAACGTACTGTAACAACGAAATAAAAAGAGAATAATCTGTCACTACATAGATCAATTACTATGATAAGAAATGGCAATTTGGAGAAAATAAATTCATAATAGCATTATTCAATATTCATCATAATACTATATAGGTAGTTTGTTTTAGTCATTGCTAACAGTGAAATAACTTTTCATATAAAGCATGGACAACCCATGGGAGGAAAAAAAACATAAATCTATGTCAATTACATTGACAAAGATTGAGAATAAATGAATATTGGTAATGGATAATATTGTTTTTCTCTATCTTCAGCAAAATGTAGCTGGACATTATATAGTATAACAATAGGATGCTAATAATTAAAAAAGAAACAAGCCACCAACAACTGATCAACTGACCCTGACTCAGTGAATAAGAAATACAAAAAACAGTTAATTTAAACAGTATGTTTTATCTGGTGTGTTTTAAGGTTGCTCTTTTGGGAGAAGTGTTGTCCACACTGATCACATCCATAGGGTTTCTCCCCAGTGTATTCTCTGGTGTGTTTTAAGGCTGGACATTTGAGAGAAGTGTTGTCCACACATCCATAGGATTTCTCTCCAGTGTGAATTATCTGGTGTGTTTAAAGGTTGCTCTTTTGGGAGAAGTGTTGTCCACACTGTTCACATCCATAGGGTTACTATACAGTGTGAATTCTATGGTGCTTTTTAAGGCTGGACATTTGAGAGAAGTGTTGTCCACACTGATCACATCCATAGGGTTTCTGTCCGGTGTGTATTCTCTGGTGTGTTTTAAGGTTGGACCTTGTAGAGAAGTGTTGTCCACACTGATCACATCCATAGGGTTTCTCCCCTGTGTGAATTCTCTGGTGTGTTTTAAGGCAGGACATTTGAGAGAAGTGTTGTCCACACTGATCACATCCATAGGGTTTCTGTCCGGTGTGTATTCTCTGGTGTGTTTTAAGGTTGGACCTTGTAGAGAAGTGTTGTCCACACTGATCACATCCATAGGGTTTCTCCCCTGTGTGAATTCTCTGGTGTGTTTTAAGGCTGGACATTTGAGAGAAGTGTTGTCCACACTGATCACATCCATATGGTTTCTCTCCTGTGTGAATTATCTGGTGCGTTTTAAGGCTATCCATTCGAGAGAAGTGTTCTCCACAGTGATCACATCCATAGGGTTTCTCTCCAGTGTGAATCCTCTGGTGCTTTTTAAGACCGGACATGTCAGAGAAGCGTTGTCCACACTGATCACATCCATAGGGTTTCTCTCCAGTGTGAATTCTCTGGTGCGTTTTAAGGGTGGACATTAGAGAGAAGTGTTGTCCACACTGATCACATCCATAGGGTTTCTCTCCAGTGTGAATTCTCTGATGGGTTTTAAGGCTATCCATTCGAGAGAAGTGTAGTTCACACTGATCACATCCATAGGGTTTCTCCCCTGTGTGAATTATCTGGTGCTTTTTAAGGCTATCCATTCGAGAGAAGTGTTCTCCACAGTGATCACATCCATAGGGTTTCTCTCCAGTGTGAATCCTCTGGTGCTTTTTAAAACCGGACATGTCAGAGAAGTGTTGTCCACACTGATCACATCCATAGGGTTTCTCTCCAGTGTGAATTCTCTGGTGCGTTTTAAGGGTGGACATTAGAGAGAAGTGTTGTCCACACTGATCACATCCATAGGGTTTCTCTCCAGTGTGAATTCTCTGATGGGTTTTAAGGTTGGACATTAGGGAGAAGTGTTGTCCACATTGATCACATCCATAGGGCTTCTCTCCTGTGTGAATCAGCTGGTGCCTTTTAAGGGCAGACATGTAATGGTAGCGTTGTCCACACTGGTCACAGCCATGCTGTTTTGGTTTAGCCAAGCTTCTATGTTCACTTACTGTTGGTAAGACAGGGAGGCCAGACTGCTGATGCAACACTGGATTGGAAAAAAAAGATAAAAGGAAAAGAAAAATGTTGTGCCGTTAGTGAAGACATACAAAATGTCGCTGTGCATTTTAAGAAATGAATAGTAAGTAACTATAAGAAAATATAGCAAATAATTATACAAGCATTTATATTCACAAATTCACTGTGAGACAATAAAAAGCCAAATCTAAATCGAATTACAATGATACAAAATGGAAGATTGAGAATACTATTCAAAATATGACAGGTGAAAGGGGCAAGTAACATACCATGGTCTTTGGGTTCCTCCTGTTCAGCAGAGTTGAGGTTGATAGAGTTCATCTTCACCTGAAGTCTGGAGTCCACAGTCAGATCTGATCAGAAATTATTGATATCCTGGAGCAGTTGTGGAGAACTGACACAGACCAACTCTTCTTATACTAGAGAGCCTGAGGTGGAGCTGTAGTACCCCTGTAAAAGGAGCAATGTGTGAATCAAACAAACACACGACGCAGTGTCTCTCTTCCGAGCACAAACGCTACTTTTATCTCAAAATCAGCAATAATCAAACACATACAATCATGAATACATTGTCTCATCATCTTACAATAGCAGCAGTATTATATCACGAGTACTCATGTGACCTTTAACCCTGAATCATAACAAAATAACAGTCTCAGTATGTGCACAATAGGTATAGTTCCCATGAATTCAAATACCATACTCTGTTATCATTTCTTCATGAATTAAACAAGATGACTGTAGCATCAGTAAATGTTCAGATTAACCCCTAATATAATCACACTTCACATGAATTACATTCTGTAATAAATAAAAGGCACAATACCACATTAATCCAGAAAGGCACCTTGTATGCTTAAGCATATACCATTACCACTAGAAGTGCATCAAAGTGCTTAAATGCAATTATGACCAATGCAGTCTGTAAACATGACATGAAATACACTGTTGTTCAGTTTTTAACTAATTAGTATATAAATGCATTTCTCATTGTACTCTTTTATCCCTTTTTAACCATAAGTTATTCTTTTTTACTTTTCAAATGACCCTTTTGCTCTTTCATGAACTCAGTTGTCCATATTCTTTTAGCTATGACAAATTAAATTATAAATGCACCATGTTTTAAACATGCACCAATGTATTGCACTGTTCTATAAACGAAATGGTTCAGAAATAAATGTAAACATTATACACAACGTGCTTGACGCCAACCACAGTGTATAGCTACATAAGATGGCGGAGCCTAGTGTACACCATGCGTCTCTGAAACCACAATAAACTTCATCAAGTATTTGGTCTGTATTAAGCTCTTAAAGTGACTATAAACAAACGGAAATACAGTTCACAACGTCATACACAATTCTCAATACGTTCGGTTCATACTTTGAGCCGTCTGACGGCAGTTTTACCTGTAAAAGGAGCAATGTGTGAATCAAACAAACACACGACGCAGTGTCTCTCTTCCGAGCACAAACGCTACTGAAGAGGAAACGGCGCCAGTTCCCATACAGCAACAACTGAGACAGACCAAACCAATCAATCACAGATTCACCAAAACACAATAGTCGATCCTAGAACTATCGATCTCTGTGATGCTGTAAGCAATATAATAATGTCAAACTGTTTTACATGGACCCACAACGTTGTACAAAATAAAGAATATGCTCCAAATACAAAATAGCTGCTACTCAAAATAAAAGCCTAGTTCAAAGCACTTTGGACAGAAATAGCTTAGAGATGTGCCTTATAATAAATCAACAAAAGTTCAATCTACTACACACTCCCCTTCAAAATAAATGTCGTCCGCGACATTAGAACAGCAATAATGTACCATCAACATTTCTTTTTTCAAGCAGTTTTTCTTCTGGCTTAATCAAAAGTCCATGAATGTACGAAAGGCACTCGGTTGTTTCAACAACAGTTCACGAGTAGTGTGTGTGTGTGTAAGAGCATTCGGCTTGATTCAAAGTCCACGAATGTGAAGTGTATGTATGTTGTGTATATCACTCGGCTTCTCGCAAAGTCCAGGAGTGTGTAACGAGTGTGTGCATGTTATGTTGTAGTACTCGACTGGTCACCCAGTTCATTACGTCAGACATTACGTCAGACCACAGCTGATCAGTCTATATAAGACCTTACACCACTCAGTTCACACGGGTGGGATTTTTATAATATAATGTGGTATCGCTGCTTATACTTATAAGTAAAACATCCGAGTACTTTTTCCACACCACTGTGGCCCACCAAATGATTTGCTGCCGTGTTGTTATCATAGCATCCTGCCAGGGTATATGTGACCTATAGTGCCAGGAAACTGACAATAATTCAACTGCTCATAATTACATCCAATCATGAGCTAATGCTTCTGCTGCACACTAAATAAGAGCTCTAGGACATGCACAGGCATTTGGACCTACAGGCTTCAAAAATGTATTTCCTGGCCATAGTCATATTTCAGCCTTTAATTTGAGACAATGAAACGTGGTTAACCATAACCAACGGGTCAATATGCCTGCAGTCAAAATGGGCTAATAATTCTGTAATTTAACGCCGAAGCAAGAAGTCCAATTTAATAAGTAGGAATGGCTTTTATTTATTTTTTGCAGTGAAAACAACGTTTTGCTACCTATAAACTATTAAGTGGAACTGGGTGAATGCTATTTCAGAGGTCTGTGCTCTAGTGAGGGAAAGGTGTCAGACTCATAAATATGAACTCTATGGTCCTCTCTGTAAATGGTGCATTTAAAAATGGTGCATTTATATAGCGCCTTTATCCATGGCGCTTTACATAGATTGTGCATTACATGCATTACATTCACCCATTCACACATACATTCATACACCGATGGCGGAAGAAACCATGCAAGGCACCAACCAGCACATCAGGAGCAATTAGGGGTTCAGTGCCTTGCTCAGGGACACTTCGACACTAACTCTGGGGGAGCTCAGGTTCGAACTGGCAACCTTGCTGTTGCCATCCAGCCACTCTACCCCTGAGCCACCGCCTCTGTATCCTAAATGAGTTCAGTGCACTTATAGTCCCGCATTAGCTCCAGTTTATTCAGATGGGTCAGCTGTTAGGGCTTATCGAGAACTCCACACGAGTCCCACCACTTCTCATTTATAATGTTTTATTTTCGCCTTCCCATCTGTCCAATTTGACTGTCCAAATGTCTTAAATCCAATCAAAATCTTATTAAATACTGTCTGAGGTGTGTGCACCCACTGTTTTGCACCTCAGACACTTTGCTAAATGTTTCAGTATTCTTCCCGACGTTTGCTAATTAATTAATTCACTTGCTTGGTAGTTGGTAAATTGTTGGAGAGTTAAATCCAGCTGGACCGTATTTGCATTGAATGAATAGACATCAAAATTGTTAGCATAGCGGCAACAACTGCGCTTGCCACCGTCTAAACAATGTTTAGACTAAATTAATGTACTTTACATTTTACTATTAGATTTCTGGGGGATTCTAAATAGACTACTAAGCAATTTGTCAGCAAGCATTGGTTTAGTGAAGTCTATATTGTTTTCAGTTCAGTCGAGTTTTTTGAAAAAAAAATCTTTGTTTTAATTAAGGGACAAATAAGTCACGCAGTGACTTTGGTCACTTATTGTTTTTGTGTTTATTTTTCTTCTTCTCCTTCTCCTCCTTCTCCTTCTGCCAAAAATAGCTGTTCTGACTGAAACGTAAAGTCGTTTTTTGCGAAACGCGGTAATCTGGTAGAGGGCCATGCCAAACGGTGACTATGCGAAGCCCATGACGATTGGCCAAATGGTGGCGCTATAGCACTCAATTGAAAATGCAAACTTTGAACGTAAATATCTCAAGAAACGTTTGACCGTTAGCAATGACACTTTGATACACATATGTGTCTCCTCATGCCGAACAACCTTCGTGTTCTGACTTTTGACCTCTGACCTTTAGATCACCCGCCATTTTGAATTATATGAAAAACAGTTAAAGTGTATCTGCTCCCAGGATCTTTGATGAAAATGCACGAAAACTTCTACACGTGAACTTTGGACCTATACGGACAAATAATCGTAGCACATTTTTGTTAAGTGAAAAAATGAAGTTTTTATGAGCCAATGAAAATTGCTGTTTAGCTGTTCTGACTGAACTGTGCAGTCGTTTTTTGCGAAACGCTGTAGTTTGGTAGAGGGCCATGCCAAACGGTGACTATGCGAAGCCCATGACGATTGGCCAAATGGTGGCGCTATAGCGCTCAATTGAAAATGCTAACTTTGAACATGCATAGCTCATGAACCGTTTGACCGTTGGCAATGACACTTTGATACACATACTGTATGTGTCTCCTCATGCCGAACAACTTTCGTGCTCTGACTTTTGACTTCTGACCTTTAGATCACCCGACCATTTTGAATTATATGAAAAACAGTTAAAATGTATCTGCTCCCAGGATCTTTGATAAAAATGCACGAAAACTTCTACACTTGAACTTTGGACCTATACGGACAAATAATCGTAGCACATTTTTTGTTAAGTGAAAAAATTAAGTTTTTATGAGCCAATGAAAATTGCTGGTTTGTGAAAATTTGAGTCATTGCTAACAGTGAAATAACTTTTCATATAAAGCATGGACAACCCATGGGAGGAAAAAAAACATAAATCTATGTCAATTACATTGACAAAGATTGAGAATAAATTAATATTGTTAATGGATAATATTGTTTTTCTCTATCTTCAGCAAAATGTAGCTGGACATTATATAGTATAACAATAGGATGCTAATAATTAAAAAAGAAACAAGCCACCAACAACTGATCAAATGACCCTGACTCTTGACTCAGTGAATAAGAAATACAAAAATAATAATATCTTGGCAATATATGTACAGTCAAATACTATTGAATAATACAAGTGAATATTAATTCATTTTTACTGAAGCAGAGCCATTAAGTAGAATAAATCACTGCTCATTATACTATGTGTATGTGTGTGTGTGTGTGTGTGTGTGTGTGTGTGTGTGTGTGTGTGTGTGTGTGTGTGTGTGTGTGTTCTCTGTTCTGTAGTGCTACAAGGTTGGTTATACAGTGATACCTTTGCAATGAAATCAACAAAGTCAACAAAGGCACACTGGAGCTTTTCCTACAGGCATGGTGGAAAAACGTGTAGCTTGTGTGAGTAAAACACGAGGCATCACAGCACAAACTATCTCTGACTTTGAAAAGTAAAGTACAAACAAACATTTCTCTAATTTACAATTTACAATTTAGGCATTTAGCAGACGCTCTTAATCCAGAGCGACTTACATTAGGCAAGAACAAAAGTATGGGAATACATCACATATATAAAATGCATTTATCAAGAAACATGCGTAAGCTAAGAACGTAACTAGAACATATCTATATAATGACGCTATACATATTAACTATACATATATACTATACTATGCTATACATATGTTCTATGATGTGCTATGACTACATACAATGCAATTATTGTGCTGTCTACATGACATGCTATAAGTCTGTTTCAAATGCTATCTAAGTCTAAAAAGTGCTATCTAAGGGGGTAGGATAAGTGCTATGGGCCATGATGGAGTCTGAAAAGGTGGGTCTTCAGACTACGGCGGAAGATTGGGAGTGTGCTGCAGTTCTGATTGCAACGGGGAGTGCATTCCACAGTTTTGGGGCCAGAAGGGAGAAGAGTTTGGGACGTGTGGAGCGTTGTCCCGGCGTTTTTAGTGAGGGTACTTCCAGCTTTCCTGCGTTGGCTGATCTGAGTGCGCGGGAGGGTTTGTAGGGTTCAATCATGGTTGCAAGATATGGGGGAGCCATACCTTTGGTTGCTTTGAATGCCAGCATCAGAGTTTTGTATTCTGTGCGGGCAGCGACTGGGAGCCAGTGCAGGGAGCGGAGCAGGGGGGAGACATGTGAGAATTTTGGCTGGTTGAAGACCAGACGAGCTGCGGCATTTTGGATCAGTTGGAGAGGCTTAAGTGCACATGCCGGTAGGCCAGTAAGGAGCGAATTACAATAGTCAAGTTTTGACAAGACTGTTGTCTGGATTAGGAGCTGGGCTGATTCCTGGGTGAGGAACGGTCTAATTCGTCGTATGTTATAGAGTGTGAACCTACAGGATTGAGTGACAGCTGTGATGTGAGTTTTAAACGAGAGCTGACTGTCCAGGACAACACCAAGGTTCCTGGCTGTTGGGACAGACGTTACCAGGGCGTTATCTACGGAAATAGTTAGCTCCCGCATAGGGCAGGACTTAGCTGGGAAGAAGAGAAGCTCAGTCTTGTCTGGGTTCAGCTTGAGGTGGTTGGAGGGACATCCACTGTGAGATGTCAGCCAGGCATGCAGTGATGCGCTATTCCACCTGAGTGGCAGAGGGGGGGAAGGATAGAAACAGTTGTGTGTCATCGGCATAGCAGTGATAGGATATATTGTGAGCAGAGATGATAGTGCCAAGGGATTTGGTGTACAGTGAGAAAAGGAGGGGACCAAGTACAGATCCCTGTGGGACACCAGTTTGGAGGGTTCGGGGGGATGATAGCAGACCTTTCCAGGAAACCTGGTAGGTCCGGTCGGTGAGATAGGAAGAGAACCACTTTAGTGCTGTCCCGCCGATGCCTAGATCCGCTAGGTTGCTGCTATCTATTATGCATGTCCTGCTGTCATTTACATGTAAAATAAACAACACCATTCATGTCCTTGTCCATGTATGTGTAACGGTTGTGTACCCGTCCCGTCATGCAACACACACACAGAGGCACTGGGTTGGGTGTTGTGGTTCTTTTACTGAGGTAGCTGCAAATGAGTGGTTCATAAGCACAAACATATTTTGGTTAGCTCCTCCACTGGTTGTGACGTCACAGCAGATAGCTAGTCAGACTGTGTAGTACAGAACATCTTAAATACTACTTTACATTTTACATTAAATGCATTCAGATGTCTTTTTACAATGGTAACAGTATTCTTGTGATCGTATAGTGGTTTTAACTGGGTCTTAACATTAATGCTTTACAATGAATTCAAATACAATATCTTTTTAACTTGCTTTTAACCTACAACATCCTTTTTATATAGAAATGAAACAGAAATACAAGACGGTAGCCAAAATGAATTAATAAACTGCATACCAGCACCCTCTGGTGGTACACAGAATATACAGCAGCCACCACGTTTAGGTGCGATGCGCATTATTCTAAAATGGCGTCCACGGTACACAATACAATATGAACTTTGAACTTGTAAACATCTCTGACTTAATACAAAACATAGTGCAACAACATTTACCTGCAAATGAGTGGTTCATAAGCACAAACATATTTTGGTTAGCTCCTCCACTGGTTGTGACGTCTATAGGAAAGAGCATTGTCTTCAGTATCAAAATAAATAGTACAACCAACGTGAGCAACAAACACAAAGCGAAAATACACTGGGATAGCATCTTCAAAGTTGTTACATGACTGTGTATCATACAGCAAATCTCACGTTAGCTTTTGTGTACTTTATAATACTTTTTCAGAGGAGCACCGGACAATTCACACTCACCACAGCAGATAGCTAGTCAGACTGTGGGGAATTTCCGTTTCCGGTCACATTTATAGGCTACCAGTAGGGGGCACCAAACAACCACTCACACAGGAGGATAAACTATAGACATATATTAGCAGGAATTTCACTACAATAAACAGAGTATTTCTTCTACCCGTTACATACACCCCTCTGAAATTCTGCTAAATATAGGAAGTGCAACTCTTGACACAAAACAAACAAAACCAAAAAGTGCGTATACTGAGGTAAAAAAACAAAAAAAACTGTGCATCACTACAGGAACAAATGTGTATATGTCAGTTAAAAAACTCTCCCCAAAGGAGTATGTAAAGAAAGAAGGCGATCAAACTCCTAACTAAACACAGACTCAAAGATGCCAATTACACCTCTGAATTGTAAACACTGTTCCTGCAGCTTAAAGTGTACTAACTAAACACTTCTGTGGTCAATAGTCTCATAACCCTGTTACTCAAACTGAAAATGCATGTGTAAAGAACTGAACTAGGGAACTAACTGATACTGTGGACACAGAATCCTCATCTACTGCTTGGTTATTCATCTCACAGATTAGACGATTGGGGGGCCTGATGGACCCACGATCCCTGAGAACACGACGGCTAGGCCTTGTGTAAACTGCCTGAGGTAGGTTGCCTGGAACGTAAGTGGCTGAACAGTCACTACCTGGAATGGCTGTCTCAGGGGCGTCGGTGTCTGGGGATTCAATGTCAGGGGGATTGTCAACAGGAGGGGCTAAGTCTGTGGGGACATCATCAGGAAGGGACATGTCTGAACGGACAGTGTCGGAAGGGGCCACGTCCGTGTCTGTGGGGAACATGTCTTCAGGGCAGTGTGGTGGGTCTTCCACACTGTTGACTGTCGAGTGGGCAATATCTCGCTCAGGGGCTGGGTGACTGGCTTGACTGGATGTGTCGACCGTGAGAGTGTCAGACTGGGAAACATCAGATCCCTGGTCAAGTGAGTCTTCGTCCTCTTCTGAATGGACTCCATCACTATCGGCCTGCATCAGCCAGTTGACTGTACGTACATCACTGTCTTCCATCACATCAGGTACATCAGGGCATAGATCACTTCCATGTGCAGCAGCATCACTCACTGAGTGCGCAGATCCAACGTCCTCATCTCTCTCACAGGGCAAGAAGCTAACAGAGAGCAACAGATTCCTGTGGACGACTCTCTCTCTGCCTGTCAGGGTATCCTTGACTCTGTAGACGTTGATATCAGGCTTGACTGATATGACCTCATAAGGAGTTGACTCCCACTTGTCTGCAACCTTGCGCTTCCCTGGCACACCTCTGTTGGCAATCAGCACTCTGTCTCCAACGACGAGAGGTGAGCCCTTGGCTCTGCGGTTGTACAGGTTGGCATGGCGAGTCTGTTCCTTGAGACTGTTCCTCTGCACAATCTGAGCAGCCTCACGTAGGTCTTTCTTCAGGTGGGACACAAAGTCCGAGTGACTGACAACAGCATCATTGGTGAGGGCATGCTGAAACATGACGTCGACAGGGAGACGAGGGATCCTTCCAAACACAAGGTAGAATGGTGCGAATCCTGTCGTCTCATGCTCCGTGCAGTTGTAGCAGAAGGTGAGCAGCTGCAGCATTTGTGGCCACCTTGCCTTGGGCTGAGGGGGAAGGGATCTGATCATACCTCCCAGCGTCCTGTTAAATCGCTCTGTGATACCATTTCCCATGGGGTGATACGGAGTCGTATGGGATTTCTGTACCCCGGCCATCTCTAAAAGCTCCTTAATCAGCTTGCTCTCAAAGTTGGCTCCCTGGTCCGAATGGAGACGACGAGGAAAACCATAAATGAGAAAGAAGTCATTCCAGAGACGACGAGCGACTTGCTTGGCGGTCTGATTCCTGCACGGGAAGGCGTGTGCCATTTTGGAGAAATGATCGGTCACAACTAGAACATCGACAGACTTGTTCCCTTGCTCAGCGGTCCAAAAGTCTATGCAGACTAACTCCATAGGCTCAGAGGTGACTATGTTCTTGAGTGGCGCACGGCTGTGTGGCTCAGGCGTCTTCCCTACTATGCAGCGCTGACAGGAGCGAACATAGTTCACAACGTCACGTTCCATGCCATTCCAGAAGAACCTTTGCCTCACCAGAGACAAGGTACGGTGTTGGCCTTGGTGACCCGCTGTGTCATGTAGACCATGGAGGACTTTCTGCTTCAACGAGTCAGGCACTATGAACTGGAAGATCTTCTTGTTCATGTGGGGGTCTTTCTTTGTCTTGTACAGCATGCCATTCTGTATGGTGAGTCTACTCCAATGCTTCAGCAACTTAATCACGCTTTGTGACTCAACAGCTCTCTCACGCTTGGTAGGTCTCCTGTGTCTCTGTACAAAGTACATGGCTCTGCTTATTGTGCTGTCAGCCTCCTGCTGACTGACAAGCTGGCTCTGTGGGAGTGCAGTGGACTGGTCTTCCTTCTGCAGAAGATTGGGGCTAGCACCGGTTCCCATCACATGACTCACACCTCCGGTGGACTGAGCATTGAAGATGGCAGCGACGTCCTCTGAAGCGACTGAGCCTCTCGTGAACGGTGGAACTGCCTCCTGCACAGGCTCGGTCGATGCTTCACCACCGCCGTCCACAACAGCCTGACAGTTGTTGGACACTCTGAAGACGTCTTGCACGAGTCTGTCGTTCACACCGTTGACCTGGTCCAACAGCGAGGCATAATGCTCGTTCACAAGGCGATGACCCACACACGACTGGACAAACGGCTCACGGCTCAAGGCGTCGGCTACGATGTTCTTTGGGCCGGGGATGTACTTCAAGTCAAAGTCGTATGCAGCGAGCTTCGCCACCCATCGCTGTTCACACGCATCAAGTCTGGGTTTGGTCAGAATGTATGTCAAGGGGTTATTGTCAGTCCATGTGGTGAAGTGTCTGCCTTTCAACCAATGGCTGAACTTGTCACATACTGCCCATTTCAAGGCAAGAAATTCAAGCCGGTGTGCAGGGTAGTTCAGCTGGGAGCGTGAGAGGGTTCTACTCGCAAAGGCGACTGGTCTGGCTACTTTTCCACCAGGCGGCAGTTGCGACAGGACAGCTCCAATCCCATCGAAGGACGCGTCGACGGCTAGAATGAACGGGGCATTGAAATCTGGGTGGGCTAGAGTGACACTTGTCATGAGGTCGTGTTTCAGTGTCTCGAAAGCGTTCTGGCACGCGTCCGTCCAATCAGCAGGCGTCAGCTTCACATGACCTCCTTTCTTCACAGGTTTGCGACCTCTCTTGTGCTTGTGCTGAGCATCAGATTCAGCTGTGAGCTTGAACAGCGGTTTTGCCTTCGCAGAACATGCTTCGATGAAACTTTGATAGTACATCACCATGCCTAGAAACGATCTGATTTTACTAGGGCAAGGTGTTCTCCCATCGGACTCCATGAGGTCGGTGACTTGGACGTCATTTATGGCTCGCACTTTCTCAGGGTTTGTCCGAACACCATCTTCGCTGATGACATGCCCAAGAAACTTCACGGTCCTTCTGAGGAAGAAGCACTTCTTGGGTGCGAGTTTAAGGTTGTGCTCCTTGAGGCGGGCAAACACCATCTGCAGGCGTCGGAGTGCAGCTTCTTCTGTAGGAGCAAACACCATTAAATCATCTAGGTAGCACAACAGACTTGTGAAATTCTCATCACCAAATATGGACATCATCATCCTCATGAACGTAGCTGGACTGTTACATAGACCTTGAGGGAGACGGTTGTATTCATGAAGTCCAAAGGGCGATGAGAACGCTGTATACTTCTTGTCGTCAGGGTGCATAGGGACATTATAAAAGCCTGATGTCAGGTCCATCGTGGAGAAGAAAGCGTTTCCACCGAGTGCGGCTAGAGCATCGGCTTGATGCGGCAGTGGGTAGGCATCCTTCACAGTTCTTGCGTTAAGCCATCTGAAGTCAGTGCAGACTCTGAGGTCTCCATTCGGTTTCCATACCAGAACGAGTGCAGATGCATACTCGCTGTTTGACTTCTGAATAATGCCTCTCTCTTCCATGTCATTCAGAGTCGTCCTCAGTTTCTCATACTGGCTCGGTGGTATGCGTCTGTAGGGTAGACGGAACGGCTTGTCGTCGACCAGGTGGATGCGATGCACAAACTCCTTAGCCTCTCCACAGTCCATTTTGTGTCGGGAGAAGATTGACTCATACTGCTCGATCATGTTAAGGAGCTTGTCCTTCCACTGCAGCGACACTTCGCACGACTTCAGGTCAATGTCTTGCAGACCCAGAGCCTCCAGTGCACGCACCATGTCCTCTTCTGACCTCGGCTGCACGTCTTCGCTCTGCACACTCTGCACATTACACTTGACCTCGTCTGCTTTTGGTAGGTCTTCAACTGCAATACAGGGAGAAACATCTGCTATCTTGGCGTTCCTTCTCAGCACCACAGCTCGGTCTGTAGGGTTGATGATTTTAACAGGCACCCATCGATCTCCCCAAAGAGGAGTGACAACTCTCCCAACAAGGATCTGCTTGGGTCTGGCTTTAGACTGCGTTGGCTCAACGATCACTGTACTTCCTGCCGACATCACTGCTGACTCAGGTAACTTGCCCCAGACAAGGTGCTCACTCCGTGGTTTCAGTGTCACACAACTCTTGACTTTCACTGTCCCCACCTTATCCGGAATGCAATCACCTCTCCATCGCTCCGTGTTGGAAATCAGTGACAGGAATTGGCAGTGGTCATCAGTCTGACCATTGTTGGGCGAGGAAACTAGTTTCCAGTAGCCGTCAGTGCTCTTTAGTTGGGTTAGAATGTGCTTGATGGCGTTGCTGCCAAGAATCATCTGTTCTGTCTGGCCTGGGACAACCATCGACGGAATGATCATCCTGCATCCGTAAACTGTGACATCAAGGTCATACATGTCTTTGGGGGAAACGCGGTGTCCACCGCAGCCTATAATGACATAACCATCAGCTGTGTCTCCTATCATGTCAGGGCATTGCTGTAGCAGGGACTCAACAGAGGACTCACTTATTGTACAGGCCATCGACCCGCTGTCTAACAGCGCTTTGAGAGTGGGGCCATTCTTCACAGACACAGGTGTGTAGAACAGGCTGTCAGTCTCTGCTATTCTCTGGGATCCCTGAAAGATCAGCTTCTTGGACGGGGGCAATGTACTGCTGTACAACTCATAGAGGGACTCTCTATCTTGCATGTCGGGTGTCTCATCACTGGTGGGAGGCTCATTGGGTTCATCTGCACGGTCCTCCCCTATGCGCAGACTAGTCAGTTTCCCTGCTGCTCCGGAACAGCCCTTCTTGCTGGACAATCGTTGCGTGAATGGCCTGGAGCATGGCACTTGAAACAGAGCCTATTTTCTCGGCAATGAGAGAAAGCACTGTGATCGTCGTTCTTGCAGATAATGCACGGCTTGTCAGTGAAACCGTCAATCCTGTCTGCACTGTCTGTAGGTCGCCTGGGCGGAGCTCGCCTCCTCACTTGTGACTGGTCAGACGCTCCACGCAGCAGAACCTTCTCCAACATAGACATCACCTCTGCTAGGGGGACATACTGTGGGCTCTGTGCCTGAGGTGGCTCCTGACTGCTGTTGGCAGGGACTGGGCTATGGCTCACCTCTGCTCTGTGCACCGCAATGTCCACCTTCTTCACAGGATGCACTGGGGAAGTTGCTTTGCAGCCCATTTCAGCGTGATACTCGTTCAGCACCTCCAGGACTTCACACGCTGACCACCTGTCGATAGTTTTGGATCTGAAAGTCAGGGCTAGGTCCTTGCAGGGACAGTTCCTAATAAACATGCGAGTCACCTCCACTTCAGGGTTGTCAAGTGTTTTGCCCTGCTCTCTCAGGCAGTCAGTGGCGAGGTCAGCTGCTCTGTTTAGTCTCAGCCAGTAGTCATAGGGGTCTTCCTGGTCTTTGGGCAAAGTCGAGTAAAAGTCAGCTAAAGGGACAGCAGAGTACTTAGTAGAACTGAAGTGCTTTCTGAGGAGAACATAAATCATGTCAGGGTGAGCAGTAATGTCAATGTTGCTGTTTCTAATTCCAAACCTAACTACATCCTTAGCCTTTCCCCTCAAATGCATAAGAATTTCCTCAGCCTGCTCTGCAACCCTAACATTACTCTTCTTTATGAATGTTCTCATCTGATCTTCCCAGTCATGCACTGTGACTGAGTCATTGCCTACAAAACATGGCGGTTCTTTAACCTTTCTCTGTGTGACAACCTGGACCTGAGATAAATCTGACACATGACTGGACTGACTCAATGTGTTCGCTACATTTTGTGTGGCTGTAGAACTGGGAGCCACTGTGTTGTGAGGCTGTATGTGCGACATGATGCTGTCAGCTAACTGACGTCCTATCTCCTGGATAACAGTCCTCATCTGGTCATTTACACACTCAGAACTGTTACTAGTAGGATGTGGCGTAGATGTGACCTGAGGTGTAGGTGTGCTGGTGTGACGGTCAGCTGCATTACGGACCCTGACACTGGTAACTGCCTCTAATGAGGGCATAACACCACCTGGAGTAGGACTATCAACAGAAAAAGGAATAGGAGCACGCATACCCCTGCCTCTACTAACACTAATGGGTGTGCCAAACCGAAAGTGGTTACTCTGATTAAACATGGTTCAAAATGGATTGACACAATTATGGATGTTCAAAATCCAAAACAGTATTCCACCATGGAGTGTGAAATCATCAATAGAAAAATGGTAAATAAATAAAAATGACAAAAACAAATCAGTGGCTTCCGTGACACGACACTGGTGTGGCACATAAAGTTCTCTGTGTCACTGTGACACACTGTACAGTGTACAGCAATACTTTTCACTGCACTGCAATGCTACCGTGTCAACTGTGAACCCACAAATACTGTGAACTGATGTCTTCATGAAGCGATGCGGCAGACAGGACGGTCACCGGTTCGCTGGACTTGATTGAAGTCACGGGTCACGGCACCAATGTAACGGTTGTGTACCCGTCCCGTCATGCAACACACACACAGAGGCACTGGGTTGGGTGTTGTGGTTATTTTACTGAGGTAGCTGCAAATGAGTGGTTCATAAGCACAAACATATTTTGGTTAGCTCCTCCACTGGTTGTGACGTCACAGCAGATAGCTAGTCAGACTGTGTAGTACAGAACATCTTAAATACTACTTTACATTTTACATTAAATGCATTCAGATGTCTTTTTACAATGGTAACAGTATTCTTGTGATCGTATAGTGGTTTTAACTGGGTCTTAACATTAATGCTTTACAATGAATTCAAATACAATATCTTTTTAACTTGCTTTTAACCTACAACATCCTTTTTATATAGAAATGAAACAGAAATACAAGACGGTAGCCAAAATGAATTAATAAACTGCATACCAGCACCCTCTGGTGGTACACAGAATATACAGCAGCCACCACGTTTAGGTGCGATGCGCATTATTCTAAAATGGCGTCCACGGTCCACAATACAATATGAACTTTGAACTTGTAAACATCTCTGACTTAATACAAAACATAGTGCAACAACATTTACCTGCAAATGAGTGGTTCATAAGCACAAACATATTTTGGTTAGCTCCTCCACTGGTTGTGACGTCTATAGGAAAGAGCATTGTCTTCAGTATCAAAATAAATAGTACAACCAACGTGAGCAACAAACACAAAGCGAAAATACACTGGGATAGCATCTTCAAAGTTGTTACATGACTGTGTATCATACAGCAAATCTCACGTTAGCTTTTGTGTACTTTATAATACTTTTTCAGAGGAGCACCGGACAATTCACACTCACCACAGCAGATAGCTAGTCAGACTGTGGGGAATTTCCGTTTCCGGTCACATTTATAGGCTACCAGTAGGGGGCACCAAACAACCACTCACACAGGAGGATAAACTATAGACATATATTAGCAGGAATTTCACTACAATAAACAGAGTATTTCTTCTACCCGTTACATATGTGTGAATGAGGGTTTATGATCAGTAAGCCTAATGGGCTTGTCTGGGCATGTCTGTATGTACAGTCTAACAATATTGCATAATATAAGCTTTTCCTACAGGCATAGTGGCAAAAAAGCCGAAAAGTAAAGCACATTTCTCTAAAGGTTGCTGCTATCTATATGCATGTCCTGCTGTCATTTACATGTAAACTAAACAACACCATTCATGTCCTTGTGTGTGAATGGGTCTTGTTATTCGACCAGAGCCATTGAGACACTTTCAAGGTCTTTCAAGTTCCCATAGAAACTTAATGTGTACATGATTGACTCCAAATTCCTCCTGGACAATACAACCTTTTGTAGTGAAGGAACAGCATCTTATTTGTATTGTCTTTATTTGTGACACTAATAGAATGTTTTCTAGTGGGACATGACATCAAGCAACAAATCAACATTAAATTCATCCTCCTCCTATTAATCTACAGTCAGCATATATACTTGTAATGCATGTATAGTTTAAATAATTAATTCCATGCAGAATTCATTCCATCTTGATCTGACCCCCCATGCCAAAGTGTCAGCGCTCGCCCAGCACTGCAGTCTGCCATCAACGAGGCGGATGCGTGCACGCGACCTCTGCTGGTCTTTCTGCAGAGGTCTTAGGAGTCTTACTGGTTATTACTAAAAGGCTAATGAATATACTAGCTTCTGAAACACATATACTCATAGCACAAGTGAATATGTACAATGTCTTTGTCACAAGGACATTTCACTGTATGGACTGCACAACCTATCTCTGACTTTGACAAGTAACATAAACCAGTATCATTGCTATTCTTATATGTGTTGTGCTCTCATTTGCATGCAGCATAAAGCTTAATGTAAAGCCCATATACATGTTAATGTATCTTGTAAAACTGGTGTTTTGTATTTCCTTCCAAAGCATAATTAATTGGATTGACTGACATTAGTGCACTGTGCTCCTATAAACAAACTGTTGATGTTGAATGTTTATTAAAAATAAGAAAATATAATAGGAGTTACAGGTAGTTCATGTAACTGCAACCGCCCAGTGGACAGGACAGCTAGGAAAAGCTGTGTGTGTGTGTGTGTGTGTGTGTGTGTGTGTGTGTGTGTGTGTGTGTGTGTGTGTGTGTGTGTGTGTGTGTGTGTGTGTGTGTGTGTGCGTGCACACACACACAACCTGGTGTAGTGAGGGACAGCATCAACATTGTTTTATTTTTGGCACAAATGTTATGTGATCCGCCTCGTTGATGGCAGACTGCAGTGCTGGGCGAGCGCTGGCACTTTGGCATGGGGGGTCAGATCAAGATGGAATGAATTCTGCATGGAATTAATTATTTAAACTATACATGCATTACAAGTATATATGCTGACTGTAGATTAATAGGAGGAGGATGAATTGAATGTTGATTTGTTGCTTGATGTCATGTCCCACTAGAAAACATTCTATTAGTGTCACAAATAAAGACAATACAAATAAACTGTGAAGTGTTCTCCACAGTGATCACATCCATAGGGTTTCTCTCCAGTGTGAATTCTCTGGTGCGTTTTAAGGCTGACCATTAAAGAGAATCTATGTCCACACTGATCACATCCATAGGGTTTCTCTCCAGTGTGAATTCTCTGGTGCTTTTTAAGGCTGGACATTTGAGAGAAGTGTTGTCCACACTGATCACATCCATATGGTTTCTCTCCTGTGTGAATTATCTGGTGCGTTTTAAGGCTGGACATGTCAGAGAAGTGTTGTCCACACTGATCACATCCATAGGGTTTCTCTCCTGTGTGGATTCTCTGGTGCTTTTTAAGGTTGGACATTAGGGAGAAGTGTTGTCCACATTGATCACATCCATAGGGCTTCTCTCCTGTGTGAATCAGCTGGTGCCTGGGCAGACATGTAATGGTAGCGTTGTCCACACTGGTCACAGCCATGCTGTTTTGGTTTAGCCAAGCTTCTATGTTCACTTACTGTTGGTAAGACAGGGAGGCAGACTGCTGATGCAACACTGGATTGGAAAAAAAAAGATAAAAGGAAAAGAAAAATGTTGTGCCGTTAGTAAAGAAATACAAAATGTTGCTGTGCATTTTAAGAAATGAATAGTAAGTAACTATAAGAAAATATAGCAAATAATTATACAAGCATTTCTATTCACAAATTCACTGTGAGACAATAAAAAGCCAAATCTAAATCGAATTACAATGAGACAAAATGGAAGATTGAGAATACTATTCAAAATATGACAGGTGAAAGGGGCAAGTAACATACCATGGTCTTTGGGTTCCTCCTGTTCAGCAGAGTTGAGGTTGATAGAGTTCATCTTCACCTGAAGTCTGGAGTCCACAGTCAGATCTGATCAGAAATTATTGATATCCTGCATGGAGCAGTTGTGGAGAACTGACACAGACCAACTCTTCTTATACTAGAGAGCCTGAGGTGGAGCCACTAACTGCTTGGATTGATAGGCCAAGGAGGAGAACAATAGAGCCATATCTCAACCAATCACAACCTATAACAAACTCCCTCCCTCCTCAAACTGCTGCATGCTCCGCCCCTCCCTCCTCCCCCAGTCATGATATATGCAACCTTCTAGAATCTAGAAAGAAACTGGTAACTGTGAGATTGCTACGTAAACCTAATATGTAACATATTAATCTATTTATATCCAATACATATAGGACATTATGCACATACAGTGAGTATCTTGGCAATATATGTACAGTCAAATACTATTGAATAATACAAGTGAATATTAATTCATTTTTACTGAAGCAGAGCCATTAAGTAGAAGAAATCACTGCTCATTATACTATGTGTATGTGTATGTGTGTGTGTGTGTGTGTGTGTGTGTGTGTGTGTGTGTGTGTGTGTGTGTGTGTGTGTGTGTGTGTGTGTGTGTGCGTGTGTGTGTTCTCTGTTCTGTAGTGCTACAAGGTTGGTTATACAGTGATACCTTTGCAATGAAATCAACAAAGTCAACAAAGGCACACTGGAGCTTTTCCTACAGGCATGGTGGAAAAACGTGTAGCTTGTTTGAGTAAAACACGAGGCATCACAGCACAAACTACTCTGACTTTGAAAAGTAAAGTACAAACAAACATTTCTCTAAAGGTTGCTGCTATCTATTATGCATGTCCAGCTGTCATTTACATGTAAAATAAACAACACCATTCATGTCCTTGTCCATGTATGTGTGAATGAGGGTTTATGATCAGTAAGCCTAATGGGCTTGTCTGGGCATGTCTGTATGTACAGTCTAACAATATTGCATAATATAAGCTTTTCCTACAGGCATAGTGGCAAAAAAGCCGAAAAGTAAAGCACATTTCTCTAAAGGTTGCTGCTATCTATATGCATGTCCTGCTGTCATTTACGTGTAAACTAAACAACACCATTCATGTCCTTGTGTGTGAATGAGTCTCTCTTGTTATTCGACCAGAGCCAGAGACACTTTCAAGGTCTTTCAAGTTCCCATAGAAACTTAATGTGTACATGATTGACTCCAAATTCCTCCTGGACAATACAACCTTTTGTAGTGAAGGAACAGCATCTTATTTGTATTGTCTTTATTTGTGACACTAATAGAATGTTTTCTAGTGGGACATGACATCAAGCAACAAATCAACATTCAATTCATCCTCCTCCTATAAATCTACAGTCAGCATATATACTTGTAATGCATGTATAGTTTAAATAATTAATTCCATGCAGAATTCATTCCATCTTGATCTGACCCCCCATGCCAAAGTGCCAGCGCTCGCCCAGCACTGCAGTCTGCCATCAACGAGGCGGATGCGTGCACGCGACCTCTGCTTTTTGCCCTTAGGAGTCTTACTGGTTATTACTAAAAGGCTAATGAATATACTAGCTTCTGAAACACATATACTCATAGCACAAGTGAATATGTACAATGTCTTTGTCACAAGGACATTTCACTGTATGGACTGCACAACCTATCTCTGACTTTGACAAGTAACATAAACCAGTATCATTGCTATTCTTATATGTGTTGTGCTCTCATTTGCATGCAGCATAAAGCTTAATGTAAAGCCCATATACATGTTAATGTATCTTGTAAAACTGGTGTTTTGTATTTCCTTCCAAAGCATAATTCATTGGATTGACTGACATTAGTGCACTGTGCTCCTATAAACAAACAACTGTTGATGTTGAATGTTTATTTAAAATAAGAAAATATAATAGGAGTTACAGGTAGTTCATGTAACTGGGCTGCAACCGCCCAGTGGACAGGACAGCTAGGAAAAGCTGTGTGTGTGTGTGTGTGTGTGTGTGTGTGTGTGTGTGTGTGTGTGTGTGTGTGTGTGTGTGTGTGCGCGCACACACACACACAACCTGGTGTAGTGAGGGACAGCATCAACATTGTTTTATTGTCTTTATTTTTGGCACAAATGTTCTGTTCTGTAGTGGTACAAGGTTGGTTATGCAGTGATACCTTTGCAACATAAGCACAATGGAGTTTTTCCTATAGGCATGGTGGCAAAAAACAAGTAAAGTACAAACATTCTCTAAAGGTTGCTGCTAAAACATAAATCTATGTCAATTACATTGACAAAGATTGAGAATAAATTAATATTGGTAATGGATAATATTGTTTTTCTCTATCTTCAGCAAAATGTAGCTGGACATTTTATAGGATGCTAATAATTAAAAAAGAAACAAGCCACCAACAACTGATCAACTGACCCTGACTCTTGACTCAGTGAATAAGAAATACAAAAATAACAGTTAATTTATTTGTATCTATTATGCATGTCCTGCTGTCATTTTACATGTAAAATAAACAACACCATTCATGTCCTTGTCCATGTGTGTTGAATGAGTCTCTCTTGTTTAACCTCACCACTGTCTGAATGCATCATAGAAACCCACAAACACCTGGGCAGTGATGGCATCATTGTGGCAAAGCATCTGTCACTGGAGCAGGTAATGGACATCCAGACAGTAACAGTATAGGGCAGATCGATGGACAATGGCCTCTAGCATGCTTTGAGAAAAGATATCCTGACATAATTTACCAAGTTTTTTGTTCTCCCCATGGTGGCAATATTGATATCATAATGGTTCATTTAGCACTGAAATGGTTTATGATCACTAGGCCTAATGCGGACAGTTAGATCTACATGGACAAGTTGTGTCTGTGTGATGCAGTGTGATTTTCTTTCATTGGTGTATCATTCTGAAATGTGTTTTTCGACAATATTTATTTTGTTTTAAATGTTCTCTGGCAAAACTGTTATGTGCTCCTACATTACAATGTGTGTTATTGTCTTCCAAAGTGTATTTCATGTCACTGCGGCTGTGATTGCCACATGCAGTACTCATAAACAAAATCTAAACAATTGCTCATCTTGACTTTTTTACGTTTATTTGTGACTGCACCTAATGTACTGTAACAACGAAATAAAAAGAGAATAATCTGTCACTAACATAGATCAATTACTATGATAAGAAATGGCAATTTGGAGAAAATAAATTCATAATAGCATTATTCAATATTCATCATAATACTATATAGGTAGTTTGTTTTAGTCATTGCTAACAGTGAAATAACTTTTCATATAAAGCATGGACAACCCATGGGAAGAAAAAAAACATAAATCTATGTCAATTACATTGACAAAGATTGAGAATAAATGATTATTGGTAATGGATAATATTGTTTTTCTCTATCTTCAGCAAAATGTAGCTGGACATTATATAGTATAACAATAGGATGCTAATAATTAAAAAAAGAAACAAGCCACCAACAACTGATCAACTGACCCTGACTCTTGACTCAGTGAATAAGAAATACAAAAATAACAGTTAATTTAAACAGTATGTTTTATCTGGTGTGTTTTAAGGTTGCTCTTTTGGGAGAAGTGTTGTCCACACTGATCACATCCATAGGGTTTCTCCCCAGTGTATTCTCTGGTGTGTTTTAAGGCTGGACATTTGAGAGAAGTGTTGTCCACACTAATCACATCCATAGGATTTATCTCCAGTGTGAATTATCTGGTGTGTTTAAAGGTTGCTCTTTTTGGAGAAGTGTTGTCCACACTGTTCACATCCATAGGGTTACTATCCAGTGTGAATTCTATGGTGCTTTTTAAGGCTGGACATTCGAGAGAAGTGTTGTCCACACTGATCACATCCATAGGGTTTCTGTCCGGTGTGTATTCTCTGGTGTGTTTTAAGGTTGGACCTTGTAGAGAAGTGTTGTCCACACTGATCACATCCATAGGGTTTCTCCCCTTTGTGAATTCTCTGGTGTGTTTTAAGGTTAGCTATTTGAGAGAAGTGTAGTTCACACTGATCACATCCATAGGGTTTCTCCCCTGTGTGAATTATCTGGTGCTTTTTAAGGCTATCCATTCGAGAGAAGTGTTCTCCACAGTGATCACATCCATAGGGTTTCTCTCCAGTGTGAATAGTCTGGTGCTTTTTAAGACCGGACATGTCAGAGAAGTGTTGTCCACACTGATCACATCCATAGGGTTTCTCTCCAGTGTGAATTATCTGGTGCGTTTTAAGGGTGGACATTAGAGAGAAGTGTTGTCCACACTGATCACATCCATAGGGTTTCTCTCCAGTGTGAATCCTCTGGTGCTTTTTAAGACCGGACATGTCAGAGAAGTGTTGTCCACACTGATCACATCCATAGGGTTTCTCTCCAGTGTGAATTCTCTGGTGCGTTTTAAGGCTATCCATTCGAGAGAAGTGTTCTCCACAGTGATCACATCCATAGGGTTTCTCTCCAGTGTGAATTATCTGATGGGTTTTAAGGTTGGACATTAGGGAGAAGTGTTGTCCACATTGATCACATATATAGGGCTTCTCTCCTGTGTGAATCAGCAGGTGCGTTTTAAGGGTGGACATTAGAGAGAAGTGTTGTCCACACTGATCACATCCATAGGGTTTCTCTCCAGTGTGAATTCTCTGATGGGTTTTAAGGTTGGACATTAGGGAGAAGTGTTGTCCACATTGATCACATATATAGGGCTTCTCTCCTGTGTGAATCAGCTGGTGCCTTTTAAGGGCAGACATGTAATGGTAGCGTTGTCCACACTGGTCACAGCCATGCTGTTTTGGTTTAGCCAAGCTTCTATGTTCACTTACTGTTGGTAAGACAGGGAGGCGAGACTGCTGATGCAACACTGGATTGGAAAAAATATATAAAAGGAAAAGAAAAATGTTGTGCCGTTAGTAAAGACATACAAAATGTCGCTGTGCATTTTAAGAAATGAATAGTAAGTAACTATAAGAAAATATAGCAAATAATTATACAGGCATTTATATTCACAAATTCACTGTGAGACAATAAAAAGCCAAATCTAAATCGAATTACAATGATACAAAATGGAAGATTGAGAATACTATTCAAAATATGACAGGTGAAAGGGGCAAGTAACATACCATGGTCTTTGGGTTCCTCCTGTTCAGCAGAGTTGAGGTTGATAGAGTTCATCTTCACCTGAAGTCTGGAGTCCACAGTCAGATCTGATCAGAAATTATTGATATCCTGGAGCAGTTGTGGAGAACTGACACAGACCAACTCTTCTTATACTAGAGAGCCTGAGGTGGAGCTGTAGTACCCCTGTAAAAGGAGCAATGTGTGAATCAAACAAACACACAACGCAGTGTCTCTCTTCCGAGCACAAACGCTACTTTTATCTCAAAATCAGCAATAATCAAACACATACAATCATGAATACATTGTCTCATCATCTTACAATAGCAGCAGTATTATATCACGAGTACTCATGTGACCTTTAACCCTGAATCATAACAAAATAACAGTCTCAGTATGTGCACAATAGGTATAGTTCCCATGAATTCAAATACCATACTCTGTTATTAGTAAGGGCATTTTATCAGGTATTTGACCAATCTGGGAACTAAATCGTTACCAAGAAATTTCTTCACCAATGTGTTTCTAAAGGTGTCTAATAACATGTACTAAAAGTTTGAAATTCAACTCCCGTGGGAAAGTTGAGTTATTAGCATAATATGTGACCATACCCATAACATCCTATATAAGGCAAAAAAGTCCAAATTTCATAATTCTTTAAGTAGCATGTGACATATGAAACTAGGGTGATTTCATGATTCTGAATCCATTCCAAACATTAGTTTTGCACAAAAAACACTCCTTGGGCTAAATTAGGCCATATCCACTTGACCAAATGTGCTGACCTCATCACGTTTGTGTGGCCGTTTTCCTCCCAAGGAGTGTTTTTTGTGCAAAACTAATGCTTGGAATGGATTCAGAATCATGCAAAAACCCTAGTTTCATATGTCACATGCTACTTAAAGAATGATGAAATCTTGACTTTTTTGCCTTATATAGGATGTTATGGGTATGGTCACATATTATGCTAATAACTCAACTTTCCCACGGGAGTTGAATTTCAAACTTTTAGTACATGTTATTAGACACCTTTAGAAACACATTGGTGAAGAAATTTCTTGGTAACGATTTAGTTCCCAGATTTTCATAGATTTCTCTTACTATATCATTTCTTCATGAATTAAACAAGATGACTGTAGCATCAGTAAATGTTCAGATGAACCCCTAATATAATCACACTTCACATGAATTACATTCTGTAATAAATAAAAGGCACAATACCACATTAATCCAGAAAGGCACCTTGTATGCTTAAGCATATACCATTACCACTAGAAGTGCATCAAAGTGCTTAAATGCAATTATGACCAATGCACAGTCTGTAAACATGACATGAAATACACTGTTGTTCAGTTTTTAACTAATTAGTATATAAATGCATTTCTCATTGTACTCTTTTATCCCTTTTTAACCATGTTATTCTTTTTTACTTTTCAAATGACCCTTTTGCTCTTTCATGAACTCAGTTGTCCATATTATTTTAGCTATGACAAATTAAATTATAAATGCACCATGTTTTAAACATGCACCAATGTATTGCACTGTTCTATAAACGAAATGGTTCAGAAATAAATGTAAACATTATACACAACGTGCTTGCGACGCCAACCACAGTGTATAGCTACATAAGATGGCGGAGCCTAGTGTACACCATGCGTCTCTGAAACCACAATAAACTTCATCAAGTATTTGGTCTGTATTAAGCTCTTAAAGTGACTATAAACAAACGGAAATACAGTTCACAACGTCATACACAATTCTCAATACGTTCGGTTCATACTTTGAGCCGTCTGACGGCAGTTTTACCTGTAAAAGGAGCAATGTGTGAATCAAACAAACACACGACGCAGTGTCTCTCTTCCGAGCACAAACGCTACTGAAGAGGAAACGGCGCCAGTTCCCATACAGCAACAACTGAGACAGACCAAACCAATCAATCACAGATTCACCAAAACACAATAGTCGATCCTAGAACTATCGATCTCTGTGATGCTGTAAGCAATATAATAATGTCAAACTGTTTTACATGGACCCACAACGTTGTACAAAATAAAGAATATGCTCCAAATACAAAATAGCTGCTACTCAAAATAAAAGCCTAGTTCAAAGCACTTTGGACAGAAATAGCTTAGAGATGTGCCTTATAATAAATCAACAAAAGTTCAATCTACTACACACTCCCCTTCAAAATAAATGTCGTCCGCGACATTAGAACAGCAATAATGTACCATCAACATTTCTTTTTTCAAGCAGTTTTTCTTCTGGCTTAATCAAAAGTCCATGAATGTACGAAAGGCACTCGGTTGTTTCAACAACAGTTCACGAGTAGTGTGTGTGTGTGTAAGAGCATTCGGCTTGATTCAAAGTCCACGAATGTGAAGTGTATGTATGTTGTGTATATCACTCGGCTTCTCGCAAAGTCCAGGAGTGTGTAACGAGTGTGTGTATGTTAGGCCTATGTTGTAGTACTCGACTTAAACAAAGTCCACGAGTGTAGGGGTGTGTGTGTGGAGCACTCGACTTATTTAAAAGTTCAGGAGTGTAGTGCATTTGTGTGTGGATGTATGTGGCACTCAGCTTCTCGCAAAGTCCATGAGTGTGTAGAGTGAAGGTGTATGTAGATGTGTGTGGCATTGGGGAAGAGGGGGAGTGATAACCTTCATTCAGTATCCAGGAACGGCAGACTGGTAGGCGAAGGGCTGTCCTGTAGGTATCCACTCACCTGCTGCTTGCATGGCTCCATAAGGCCGGGGCACTGGAGGGTACCAGTACATGATGTCGCCTGGAGGTCCAGCAGTATAACAGGCTGGTTGGCCGAGCTGGTCATACGTGAAGACTCTCGGAGCTCGTCTCTCTCTTGCTGGTCGCTGATAGTGCTGTGCTGCCTCACTGTTGTCACTTGAAACAGGCGACGGTGGTGCTGACAGTCTTCCATCCATGACAGGCTCCTCTTCAACTTGTATTTCCTCTTGATCCGATGTCTCCTCTTCATTCAGCATATCTCCTATGTCCTGAGCCTCATGCTGCTGGGGTATGTTTTGCTGCTGATGCTCAGCATCGTTAACATCCTCTCTGTCTGTATCCACAGCTTGCATCACAGGCAAAGGCTGATCCATTGGCCTGTAGTAGTATCCAAAATCATCGTCGTCACTCTCATCATCCTCTTGATTTGTGACTCCCTTGTCTGTACTGGTCTGAGCTGTAGCTTTCCTCTTTGATTTGGCAGGTTGTAGCTGGATCTCTAGAGGCAAGTTATCACATGGCAACAGGAGGTTGCGGTGCAGAATCCTACTTCCTCTTCCTTTCCCTTGTTCAGGTACAACTTCATATATGGGCATCTCTTTTCCCACCTGACGGATGACTTTGTGGATACTGTCTTCCCAGTGATTTCGCAGTTTTCCAGTTCCTCCTCTGGGTGTCATATTCCTTACGAGGTCTCCCTCGTGCAATACAGAACTCCTCACCTTGTTGTCAGAATTCCGCTTGTTCCTGCCTGCGGTTTTCTTTGCATTTGCAGACGTGATGTCATACGCCTCCTGCATCTGTGCTTTCCATTTTCTCATGTATTCTTTGTGATCTGCAGTCCCTGTCTCAGGAGTCAAGCCAAACAGCAAGTCCACAGGCAATCTTGGAGATCTCCCAAATAGCAGATAGAATGGAGAAAAGCCTGTAACTTCACTTCGGGTGCTGTTGTATGCAAACATGAGTTTGTTCAGTGACTCCTTCCAGTTAGACTTCTGCCTCTCAGTGAGCGTTTTCAGCATTTGCAGGAGAGTCCTGTTCATCCTCTCAACCTGCCCGTTACCTTCAGGGTGATACGGTGTTGTTCTTGAGCCCATCACTCCACAATTCTTCTTTAGCTGTGCCATCAACTGGTTCTCAAATTCGTCTCCCTGATCATGGTGGATCCGCTGGGCAAATCCGAATTTCAGGGCATAATCATTGAATATCTTGTCAGCAACACATTTAGCAGATTTCGTTGTTGTGGCATATGCTTGGGCAAAGCGGGTGTAATGATCAACTATCAACAAAATGTATTCATAGCCACCTTTACATTTGTCTAGATGCAGAAAGTCGATGGATACCAACTCGAATGGCTGTGTTGTGACAATGGAGGTGAGAGGTGCTCTTGTTTCTCTACAGGGCTTCTTCTGTTTAAGACATGCACAACATCGGGACATATAGAACTCTACCTCTCGCTGCATATGTGGCCAGAAGAAGCGATCCCGCACAAGTGATGTTGTGCGCTCCACACCCTGATGGCCCATGTCATCATGGAGTTGTCTCAGGACTGTTGTCTTGTACTTTTCTGGTAGAACCAGTTGTGTTCTGGTAGCAGTCTTTCGATGTAGTATGCCATCTCTATCTAGACTGAGTTTGTCCCACTCTCTGAGTAGTCGTTTGCTCTGTGCACTGAATGATTTCAGCTCTTGTCCAACAGGTCTTTGATCTGACTGTCTGCAGTCCATTACAGGGCGAATATTCGGGTCGTCCTTCTGTGCCTGACAGATGTCCACTCTTGAGAAGGGTGTATAATTAATTCTGCATGGAATTAATTATTTAAACTATACATGCATTACAAGTATATATGCTGACTGTAGATTAATAGGAGGAGGATGAATTGAATGTTGATTTGTTGCTTGATGTCATGTCCCACTAGAAAACATTCTATTAGTGTCACAAATAAAGACAATACAAATAAACTGTGAAGTGTTCTCCACAGTGATCACATCCATAGGGTTTCTCTCCAGTGTGAATTCTCTGGTGCGTTTTAAGGCTGACCATTAAAGAGAATCTATGTCCACACTGATCACATCCATAGGGTTTCTCTCCAGTGTGAATTCTCTGGTGCTTTTTAAGGCTGGACATTTGAGAGAAGTGTTGTCCACACTGATCACATCCATATGGTTTCTCTCCTGTGTGAATTATCTGGTGCGTTTTAAGGCTGGACATTTCAGAGAAGTGTTGTCCACACTGATCACATCCATAGGGTTTCTCTCCTGTGTGAATTCTCTGGTGTGTTTTAAGGTTGGACATTAGGGAGAAGTGTTGTCCACATTGATCACATCCATAGGGCTTCTCTCCTGTGTGAATCAGCTGGTGCCTTTTAAGGGCAGACATGTAATGGTAGCGTTGTCCACACTGGTCACAGCCATGCTGTTTTGGTTTAGCCAAGCTTCTATGTTCACTTACTGTTGGAAGCAGTCTTACTCCAATTGGCCAAAGGGGGGCGCTATAGCAATTTTTTGAAAATGAAACCTTTGAACAGTCATAACTCACGTCTCGTTTGGCCAAAATTCATGGCACTTGTTTCCACATGTTCCTTGACTCATGGGGAACACATCTGTCACTTTGACAAGTAAGCTCCGCCCTCGGATTTTCCTCCATTTTGAGCAGTTTGAAGAATGCTTATACCTGATTTTCTGCCCTGATTTTTGAGCAACTTGCGTGAAACGTCCTACACACAATCTATGAACCATTAACTGAAATTCCAGTTGAAGATAAGTTTGTACGCACAAACACACACACACACACACACACACACACACACACACACACACACACACACACACACACACACACACACACACACACATTAACTGTGCGTGAAAACACACTGTAGTAATGGATAAAGACATGCCCAAAATGAGGACACACCTTCTTGTTACCAAATCACTGAATGGTTTTACAGTTTACAATGTAGTCACTGATTGTCTCTGTGTAGCTTAGTCAGTAGAGCTCCCGCCTTCGGTCCACAAGGTTGTGAGTTCAAATCCCGGTTCCGACAACTCAGCTCGTCGGTCTTATTTGTGTGTGTTGTTCTTATTGCATATTGTCTTCTTTCTTGGTCCCACCTTATCGCTGCTTGCAGCTATATTTGTCTTTATTTTTGGCACAAATGTTATGTTCTGTAGTGGTACAAGGTTGGTTATGCAGTGATACCTTTGCAACAAAAGCACAATGGAGCTTTTCCTACAGGCATGGTGGCAAAAAACGAAAAGTAAAGTACAAACATTTCTCTAAAGGTTGCTGCTAAAACATAAATCTATGTCAATTACATTGACAAAGATTGAGAATAAATGAATATTGGTAATGGATAATATTGTTTTTCCTCTATCTTCAGCAAAATGTAGCTGGACATTATATAGGATGCTAATAATTAAAAAAGAAACAAGCCACCAACAACTGATCAACTGACCCTGACTCTTGACTCAGTGAATAAGAAATACAAAAAGAACAGTTAATTTATTTTGTATCTATTATGCTTGTCCATGCTTATTTTACATGTAAAATAAACAACACCATTCATGTCCTTGTCCATGTGTGTGAATGAGTCTCTCTTGTTTAACCTCACCACTGATGGGGACAGTTAGATGATCTACATGGACAAGTTGTGTCTGTGTGATGCAGTGTGATTTTCTTTCATTGGTGTATCATTCTGAAATGTGTTTTTCGACAACATTTCAACATTTATTTTGTTTTAAATGTTCTCTGGCAAAACTGTTATGTGCTCCTACATTACAATGTGTGTTATTGTCTTCCAAAGTGTATTTCATGTCACTGCGGCTGTGATTGCCACACTCATATAAACAAAATCTAAACAAATGCTCATCTTGACTTTTTTTACGTTTATTTGTGACTGCACCTAACGTACTGTAACAAAGAAATAAAAAGAGAATAATCTGTCACTACATAGATCAATTACTATGATAAGAAATGGCAATTTGGAGAAAATAAATTCATAATAGCATTATTCAATATTCATCATAATACTATATAGGTAGTTTGTTTTAGTCATTGCTAACAGTGAAATAACTTTTCATATAAAGCATGGACAACCCATGGAAGGAAAAAAAACATAAATCTATGTCAATTACATTGACAAAGGTTGAGAATAAATGAATATTGGTAATGTATAATATTGTATTTCTCTATCTTCAGCAAAATGTAGCTGGACATTATATAGTATAACAATAGGATGCTAATAATTAAAAACGAAACAAGCCACCAACAACTGATCAACTGACTCTTGACTCAGTGAATAAGAAATACAAAAATAACAGTTAATTTAAACAGTATGTTTTATCTGGTGTGTTTTAAGGTTGCTCTTTTGGGAGTGTTGTCCACACTGATCACATCCATAGGGTTTCTCCCCAGTGTATTCTCTGGTGTGTTTTAAGGCTGGACATTTGAGAGAAGTGTTGTCCACACTAATCACATCCATAGGATTTCTCTCCAGGTGAATTATCTGGTGTGTTTAAAGGTTGCTATTTTGGGAGAAGTGTTGTCCACACTGTTCACATCCATAGGGTTACTATCCAGTTTGAATTATATGGTGCTTTTTAAGGCTGGACATTCGAGAGAAGTGTTGTCCACACTGATCACATCCATAGGGTTTCTGTCCGGTGTGTATCCTCTGGTGTGTTTTAAGGTTGGACCTTGTAGAGAAGTGTTGTCCACACTGATCACATCCATAGGGTTTCTCTCCAGTGTGGATTCTCTGGTGTGTTTTAAGATTTGCCATTTTAGTGAAGTGTTGTCCACACTGATCACATCCATAGGGTTTCTCTCCAGTGTGAATTTTCTGATGGGTTTTAAGGCTGGACATCCATAGGGTTTCTCTCCAGTGTGGATTCTCTGGTGTGTTTTAAGATTTGCCATTTTAGTGAAGTGTTGTCCACACTGATCACATCCATAGGATTTCTCTCCAGTGTGAATTATCTGGTGTGTTTAAAGGTTGCTCTTTTGGGAGAAGTGTTGTCCACACTGTTCACATCCATATGGTTACTATCCAGTGTGAATTCTATGGTGCTTTTTAAGGCTGGACATTCGAGAGAAGTGTTGGCCACACTGATCACATCCATAGGGTTTCTCCCCTGTGTGGATTCTCTGGTGTGTATTAAGGTGGGACATTTTAGAGAAGTGTTGTCCACACTGATCACATCCATAGGGTTTCTCTCCAGTGTGAATTCTCTGATGCGTTATAAGGTTGGACATTTGAGAGAAGTGTTGTCCACACTGATCACATCCATAGGGTTTCTCTCCAGTGTGGATTCTCTGGTGTGTTTTAAGATTGGCCATTTTAGTGAAGTGTTGTCCACACTGATCGCATCCATAGGGTTTCTCCCCTGTGTGAATTCTCTGGTGTGTTTTAAGGTTGGACATTAGGGAGAAGTGTTGTCCACACTGATCACATCCATAGGGTTTCTCTCCAGTGTGGATTCTCTGGTGTGTTTTAAGATTTGCCATTTTAGTGAAGTGTTGTCCACACTGATCGCATCCATAGGGTTTCTCCCCTGTGTGAATTCTCTGGTGTGTTTTAAGGTTGGACATTAGGGAGAAGTGGTGTCCACATTGATCACATCCATATGGCTTCTCTCCTGTGTGAATCAGCTGGTGCCTTTTAAGGGCAGACATGTAATGGCAGCGTTGTCCACACTGGTCACAGCCATGCTGTTTTGGTTTAGCCAAGCTTCTATGTTCACTTACTGTTGGTAAGACAGGGAGGCCAGACTGCTGATGCAACACTGGATTGGGAAAAAAAGATAAAAGGAAAAGAAAGTTGTGCCGTTAGTAAAGAAATACAAAATGTCGCTGTGCATTTTAAGAAATGAATAGTAAGTAACTATAAGAAAATATATCAAATAATTATACAAGCATTTCTATTCACAAATTCACTGTGAGACAATAAAAAGACAAATCTAAATCAAATTACAATGATACAAAATGGAAGATTGAGAATACTATTCAAAATATGACAGGTGAAAGGGGCAAGTAACATACCATGGTCTTTGGGTTCCTCCTGTTCAGCAGAGTTGAGGTTGATAGAGTTCATCTTCACCTGAAGTCTGGAGTCCACAGTCAGATCTGATCAGAAGATATCCTGGAGCAGTTGTGGAGAACTGACACAGACCAACTCTTCTTATACTAGAGAGCCTGAGGTGGAGCCACTAACTGCTTGGATTGATAGGCCAAGGAGGAGAACAATAGAGCCATATCTCAACCTATAACAAACTCCCTCCTCAAACTGCTGCATGCTCCGCCCCTCCCTCCTCCCCCAGTCATGATATATGCAACCTTCTAGAATCTAGAAAGAAACTGGTAACTGTGAGATTGCTACGTAAACCTAATATGTAACATATTAATCTATTTATATCCAATACATATAGGACATTATGCACATACAATGAGTATTTTGGCAATATATGTACAGTCAAATACTATTGAATAATACAAGTGAATATTAATTCATTTTTACTGAAGCAGAGCCATTAAGTAGAAGAAATCACTGCTCATTATACTGTGTGTGTGTGTGTGTGTGTGTGTGTGTGTGTGTGTGTGTGTGTGTGTGTGTGTGTGTGTGTGTGTGTGTGTGTGTGTGTGTGTGTGTGTGTGTGTCTGTGCGTGTGCGTGTGCGTGTGCGTGTGTGTGTGTGTGTGTGTGTGTGTGTGTGTGTGTGTGTGTGCGCATGTGTGCGTGTGTGTGTTCTCTGTTCTGTAGTGCTACAAGGTTGGTTATACAGTGATACCTTTGCAATGAAATCAACAAAGTCAACAAAGGCACACTGGAGCTTTTCCTACAGGCATGGTGGAAAAACGTGTAGCTTGTTTGAGTAAAACACGAGGCATCACAGCACAAACTATCTCTGACTTTGAAAAGTAAAGTACAAACAAACATTTCTCTAAAGGTTGCTGCTATCTATTATGCATGTCCTGCTGTCATTTACATGTAAAATAAACAACACCATTCATGTCCTTGTCCATGTATGTGTGAATGAGGGTTTATGATCAGTAAGCCTAATGGGCTTGTCTGGGCATGTCTGTATGTACAGTCTAACAATATTGCATAATATAAGCTTTTCCTACAGGCATAGTGGCAAAAAGCCGAAAAGTAAATCACATTTCTCTGCTGCTATCTATATGCATGTCCTGCTGTCATTTACATGTAAACTAAACAACACCATACATGTCCTTGTGTGTGAATGAGTCTCTCTTGTTATTCGACCAGAGCCATTGAGACACTTTCAAGGTCTTTCAAGTTCCCATAGAAACTTAATGTGTACATGATTGACTCCAAATTCCTACAACCTTTTGTAGTGAAGGAACAGCATCTTATTTGTATTGTCTTTATTTGTGACACTAATAGAATGTTTTCTAGTGGGACATGACATCAAGCAACAAATCAACATTCAATTCATCCTCCTCCTATTAATCTACAGTCAGCATATATACTTGTAATGCATGTATAGTTTAAATAATTAATTCCATGCAGAATTCATTCCATCTTGATCTGACCCCCCATGCCAAAGTGCCAGCGCTCGCCCAGCACTGCAGTCTGCCATCAACGAGGCGGATGCATGCACGCGACCTCTGCTTCTTGCCCTTAGGAGTCTTACTGGTTATTACTAAAAGGCTAATGAATATACTAGCTTCTGAAACACATATACTCATAGCACAAGTGAAGATGTACAATGTCTTTTTCACAAGGACATTTCACTGTATGGACTGCACAACCTATCTCTGACTTTGACAAGTAACATAAACCAGTATCATTGCTATTCTTATATGTGTTGTGCTCTCATTTGCATGCAGCAACAAGCTTAATGTAAAGCCCATATACATGTTAATGTATCTTGTAAAACTGGTGTTTTGTATTTCCTTCCAAAGCATAATTCATTGGATTGACTGACATTAGTGCACTGTGCTCATATAAACAAACAACTGTTGATGTTGAATGGTAGAGTGTTACAGGTAGTTCATGTAACTGCAACCGCCCAGTGGACAGGACAGCTAGGAAAAGCTGTGTGTGTGTGTGTGTGTGTGTGTGTGTGTGTGTGTGTGTGTGTGTGTGTGTGTGTGTGTGTGTGTGTGTGTGTGTGTGTGTGTGTGTGTGTGTGTGTGTGTACAACCTGGTGAAGTGAGGGACAGCATCAACATTGTTTTATTGTCTTTATTTTTGGCACAAATGTTATGTTCTGTAGTGGTACAAGGTTGGTTATGCAGTGATACCTTTGCAACATAAGCACAATGGAGCTTTTCCTACAGGCATGGTGGCAAAAAACAAGTAAAGTACAAACATTTCTCTAAAGGTTGCTGCTAAAACATAAATCTATGTCAATTACATTGACAAAGATTGAGAATAAATGAATATTGGTAATGGATAATATTGTTTTTCTCTATCTTCAGCAAAATGTAGCTGGACATTATATAGGATGCTAATAATTAAAAAAGAAACAAGCCACCAACAACTGATCAACTGACCCTGACTCTTGACTCTGTGAATAAGAAATAGAAAAAGAACAGTTAATTTATTTGTATCAATTATGCATGTCCTGCTGTCATTTTACATGTAAAATAAACAACACCATTCATGTCCTTGTCCATGTGTGTGAATGAGTCTCTCTTGTTTAACCTCACCACTGTCTGAATGCATCATAGAAACCCACAAACACCTGGGCAGTGATGGCATCATTGTGGCAAAGCATCTGTCACTGGAGCAGGTAATGGACATCCAGACAGTAACAGTATAGGGCAGATCGATGGACAATGGCCTCTAGCATGCTTTGAGAAAAGATATCCTGACATAATTTACCAAGGTTTTAGTTCTCCCCATGGTGGCATTATTGATGTCATAATGGTTCATTTAGCACTGAAATGGTTTATGATCACTAGGCCTAATGGGGACAGTTAGATGATCTACATGGACAAGTTGTGTCTGTGTGATGCAGTGAGATTTTCTTTCATTGGTGTATCATTCTGAAATGTGTTTTTCGACAACATTTCAACATTTATTTTGTTTTAAATGTTCTCTGGCAAAACTGTTATGTGCTCCTACATTACAATGTGTGTTATTGTCTTCCAAAGTGTATTTCATGTCACTGCGGCTGTGATTGCCACACTCATATCACTCATATAAACAAAATCTAAACAAATGCTCATCTTGACTTTTTTTAAGTTTATTTGTGACTGCACCTAACGTACTGTAACAAAGAAATAAAAAGAGAATAATCTGTCACTACATAGATCAATTACTATGATGAGAAATGGCAATTTGGAGAAAATAAATTCATAATAGCATTATTCAATATTCATCATAATACTATATAGGTAGTTTGTTTTAGTCATTGCTAACAGTGAAATAACTTTTCATATAAAGCATGGACAACCCATGGGAGGAAAAAAAACATAAATCTATGTCAATTACATTGACAAAGATTGAGAATAAATGAATATTCCGTAATGAATAATATTGTTTTTCTCTATCTTCAGTTGGACATTATATAGGATGCTAATAATTAAAAAAGAAACAAGCCACCAACAACTGATCAACTGACCCTGACTCTTGACTCTGTGAATAAGAAATACAAAAAGAACAGTTAATTTATTTGTATCTATTATGCATGTCCTGCTGTCATTTTACATAAATAGTAAAATAAACAACACCATTCATGTCCTTGTCCATGTGTGTGAATGAGTCTCTCTTGTTTAACCTCACCACTGTCTGAATGCATCATAGAAACCCACAAACACCTGGGCAGTGATGGCATCATTGTGGCAAAGCATCTGTCACTGGAGCAGGTAATGGACATCCAGACAGTAACAGTATAGGATAATATTGTTTTTCTCTATCTTCAGCAAAATGTAGCTGGACATTATATAGTATAACAATAGGATGCTAATAATTAAAAAAGAAACAAGCCACCAACAACTGATCAACTGACCCTGACTCTTGACTCAGTGAATAAGAAATACAAAAATAACAGTTCATTTAAAGTAAACAGTGTATTCTCTGGTGTGTTTTAAGGCTGGACATTTGAGAGAAGTGTTGTCCACATTAATCACATCCATAGGATTTCTCTCCAGTGTGAATTATCTGGTGTGTTTAAAGGTTGCTCTTTTGGGAGAAGTGTTGTCCACACTGTTCACATCCATAGGGTTACTATCCAGTGTGAATTCTATGGTGCTTTTATGAGGGTTTATGATCAGTAAGACTAATGGGCTTGTCTGGGCATGTCTGTATGTACAGTCTAACAATATTGCATAATATAAGCTTTTCCTACAGGCATAGTGGCAAAAAAGCCGAAAAGTAAAGCACATTTCTCTAAAGGTTGCTGCTATCTATATGCATGTCCTGCTGTCATTTACATGTAAACTAAACAACACCATTCATGTCCTTGTGTGTGAATGAGTCTCTCTTGTTATTCGACCAGAGCCATTGAGACACTTTCAAGGTCTTTCAAGTTCCCATAGAAACTTAATGTGTACATGATTGACTCCAAATTCCTCCTGGACAATACAACCTTTTGTAGTGAAGGAACAGCATCTTATTTGTATTATTTGTGACATGACATCAAGCAACAAATCAACATTCAATTCATCCTCCTCCTATTAATCTACAGTCAGCATATATACTTGTAATGCATGTATAGTTTAAATAATTAATTCCATGCAGAATTCATTCCATCTTGATCTGACCCCCCATGCCAAAGTGCCAGCGCTCGCCCAGCACTGCAGTCTGCCATCAACGAGGCGGATGCGTGCACACGACCTCTGCTTCTTGCCCTTAGGACTCTTACTGGTTATTACTAAAAGGCTAATGAATATACTAGCTTCTGAAACACATATACTCATAGCACAAGTGAAGATGTACAATGTCTTTGTCACAAGGACATTTCAGCTTAATGTAAAGCCCATATACATGTTAATGTATCTTGTAAAACTGGTGTTTTGTATTTCCTTCCAAAGCATAATTAATTGGATTGACTGACATTAGTGCACTGTGCTCCTATAAACAAACAACTGTTGATGTTGAATGTTTATTTAAAATAAGAAAATATAATAGGAGTTACATAGGAGTTGTGATGCAGTGTGATTTTCTTTCATTGGTGTATCATTCTTATTTTTTTTACGTGTATTTGTGACTGCACCTAACGTACTGTAACAAAGAAATAAAAAGAGAATAATCTGTCACTACATAGATCAATTACTATGATAAGAAATGGCAATTTGGAGAAAATAAATTCATAATAGCATTATTCAATATTCATCATAATACTATATAGGTAGTTTGTTTTAGTCATTGCTAACAGTGAAATAACTTTTCATATAAAGCATGGACAACCCATGGGAGGAAAAAAAACATAAATCTATGTCAATTACATTGACAAAGATTGAGAATAAATGAATATTGGTAATGGATAATATTGTTTTTCTCTATCTTCAGCAAAATGTAGCTGGACATTATATAGTATAACAATAGGATGCTAATAATTAAAAAAGAAACAAGCCACCAACAACTGATCAACTGACCCTGACTCTTGACTCAGTGAATAAGAAATACAAAAATAACAGTTCATTTAAAGTAAACAGTGTATTCTCTGGTGTGTTTTAAGGCTGGACATTTGAGAGAAGTGTTGTCCACATTAATCACATCCATAGGATTTCTCTCCAGTGTGAATTATCTGGTGTGTTTAAAGGTTGCTCTTTTGGGAGAAGTGTTGTCCACACTGTTCACATCCATAGGGTTACTATCCAGTGTGAATTCTATGGTGCTTTTATGAGGGTTTATGATCAGTAAGACTAATGGGCTTGTCTGGGCATGTCTGTATGTACAGTCTAACAATATTGCATAATATAAGCTTTTCCTACAGGCATAGTGGCAAAAAAGCCGAAAAGTAAAGCACATTTCTCTAAAGGTTGCTGCTATCTATATGCATGTCCTGCTGTCATTTACATGTAAACTAAACAACACCATTCATGTCCTTGTGTGTGAATGAGTCTCTCTTGTTATTCGACCAGAGCCATTGAGACACTTTCAAGGTCTTTCAAGTTCCCATAGAAACTTAATGTGTACATGATTGACTCCAAATTCCTCCTGGACAATACAACCTTTTGTAGTGAAGGAACAGCATCTTATTTGTATTATTTGTGACATGACATCAAGCAACAAATCAACATTCAATTCATCCTCCTCCTATTAATCTACAGTCAGCATATATACTTGTAATGCATGTATAGTTTAAATAATTAATTCCATGCAGAATTCATTCCATCTTGATCTGACCCCCCATGCCAAAGTGCCAGCGCTCGCCCAGCACTGCAGTCTGCCATCAACGAGGCGGATGCGTGCACACGACCTCTGCTTCTTGCCCTTAGGACTCTTACTGGTTATTACTAAAAGGCTAATGAATATACTAGCTTCTGAAACACATATACTCATAGCACAAGTGAAGATGTACAATGTCTTTGTCACAAGGACATTTCAGCTTAATGTAAAGCCCATATACATGTTAATGTATCTTGTAAAACTGGTGTTTTGTATTTCCTTCCAAAGCATAATTAATTGGATTGACTGACATTAGTGCACTGTGCTCCTATAAACAAACAACTGTTGATGTTGAATGTTTATTTAAAATAAGAAAATATAATAGGAGTTACATAGGAGTTGTGATGCAGTGTGATTTTCTTTCATTGGTGTATCATTCTTATTTTTTTTACGTGTATTTGTGACTGCACCTAACGTACTGTAACAAAGAAATAAAAAGAGAATAATCTGTCACTACATAGATCAATTACTATGATAAGAAATGGCAATTTGGAGAAAATAAATTCATAATAGCATTATTCAATATTCATCATAATACTATATAGGTAGTTTGTTTTAGTCATTGCTAACAGTGAAATAACTTTTCATATAAAGCATGGACAACCCATGGGAGGAAAAAAAACATAAATCTATGTCAATTACATTGACAAAGATTGAGAATAAATGAATATTGGTAATGGATAATATTGTTTTTCTCTATCTTCAGCAAAATGTAGCTGGACATTATATAGTATAACAATAGGATGCTAATAATTAAAAAAGAAACAAGCCACCAACAACTGATCAACTGACCCTGACTCTTGACTCAGTGAAAAAGAAATACAAAAATAACAGTTAATTTAAACAGTATGTTTTATCGGGTGTGTTTTAAGGTTGCTCTTTTGGGAGAAGGGTTGTCCACACTGATCACATCCATAGGGTTTCTCCCCAGTGTTTTCTCTGGTGTGTTTAAAGGTTGCTCTTTTGGGAGAAGTGTTGTCCACACTGTTCACATCCATAGGGTTACCATCCAGTGTGAATTCTATGGTGCTTTTTAAGGCTGGACATTCGAGGGAAGTGTTGTCCACACTGATCACATCCATAAGGTTTCTCTCCAGTGTGAATTCTCTGGTGCTTTTTAAGGCTATCAATTCGAGAGAAGTGTTGTCCACACTGATCACATCCATAGGGTTTCTGTCCGGTGTGTATTCTCTGGTGTGTTTTAAGGTTGGACCTTGTAGAGAAGTGTTGTCCACACTGATCACATCCATAGGGTTTCTCCCCTGTGTGAATTCTCTGGTGTGTTTTAAGGTTAGCTATGTGAGAGAAGTGTAGTTCACACTGATCACATCCATAGGGTTTCTCCCATGTGTGAATTCTCTGGTGTGTTTTAAGGCTGGACATTAGAGAGAAGTGTTGTCCACACTGATCACATCCATAGGGTTTCTCCCCAGTGTATTCTCTGGTGTGTTTTAAGGCTGGACATTTGAGAGAAGTGTTGTCCACACTAATCACATCCATAGGATTTCTCTCCAGTGTGAATTATCTGGTGTGTTTAAAGGTTGCTCTTTTGGGAGAAGTGTTGTCCACACTGTTCACATCCATAGGGTTACTATCCAGTGTGAATTCTATGGTGTGTTTTAAGGTTGGACCTTGTAGAGAAGTGTTGTCCACACTGATCACATCCATAGGGTTTCTCCCCTGTGTGAATTCTCTGGTGTGTTTTAAGGTTAGCTATGTGAGAGAAGTGTAGTTCACACTGATCACATCCATAGGGTTTCTCCCCTGTGTGAATTCTCTGGTGTGTTTTAAGGCTGGACATTAGAGAGAAGTGTTGTCCACACTGATCACATCCATAGGGTTTCTCCCCAGTGTATTCTCTGGTGTGTTTTAAGGCTGGACATTTGAGAGAAGTGTTGTCCACACTAATCACATCCATAGGATTTCTCTCCAGTGTGAATTATCTGGTGTGTTTAAAGGTTGCTATTTTGGGAGAAGTGTTGTCCACACTGTTCACATCCATAGGGTTACTATCCAGTTTGAATTATATGGTGCTTTTTAAGGCTTTTTAAGGCATCCATAGGGTTTCTCCCCAGTGTATTCTCTGGTGTGTTTTAAGGCTGGACATTTGAGAGAAGTGTTGTCCACACTAATCACATCCATAGGATTTCTCTCCAGTGTGAATTATCTGGTGTGTTTAAAGCTTGCTATTTTGGGAGAAGTGTTGTCCACACTGTTCACATCCATAGGGTTACTATCCAGTTTGAATTATATGGTGCTTTTTAAGGCTGGACATTCGAGAGAAGTGTTGTCCACACTGATCACATCCATAGGGTTTCTGTCCGGTGTGTATCCTCTGGTGTGTTTTAAGGTTGGACCTTGTAGAGAAGTGTTGTCCACACTGATCACATCCATAGGGTTTCTCTCCAGTGTGGATTCTCTGGTGTGTTTTAAGATTTGCCATTTTAGTGAAGTGTTGTCCACACTGATCACATCCATAGGATTTCTCTCCAGTGTGAATTATCTGGTGTGTTTAAAGGTTGCTCTTTTGGGAGAAGTGTTGTCCACACTGTTCACATCCATATGGTTACTATCCAGTGTGAATTCTATGGTGCTTTTTAAGGCTGGACATTCGAGAGAAGTGTTGGCCACACTGATCACATCCATAGGGTTTCTCCCCTGTGTGGATTCTCTGGTGTGTATTAAGGTGGGACATTTTAGAGAAGTGTTGTCCACACTGATCACATCCATAGGGTTTCTCTCCAGTGTGAATTCTCTGATGCGTTATAAGGTTGGACATTTGAGAGAAGTGTTGTCCACACTGATCACATCCATAGGGTTTCTCTCCAGTGTGGATTCTCTGGTGTGTTTTAAGATTGGCCATTTTAGTGAAGTGTTGTCCACACTGATCGCATCCATAGGGTTTCTCCCCTGTGTGAATTCTCTGGTGTGTTTTAAGGTTGGACATTAGGGAGAAGTGTTGTCCACACTGATCACATCCATAGGGTTTCTCTCCAGTGTGGATTCTCTGGTGTGTTTTAAGATTTGCCATTTTAGTGAAGTGTTGTCCACACTGATCGCATCCATAGGGTTTCTCCCCTGTGTGAATTCTCTGGTGTGTTTTAAGGTTGGACATTAGGGAGAAGTGGTGTCCACATTGATCACATCCATATGGCTTCTCTCCTGTGTGAATCAGCTGGTGCCTTTTAAGGGCAGACATGTAATGGTAGCGTTGTCCACACTGGTCACAGCCATGCTGTTTTGGTTTAGCCAAGCTTCTATGTTCACTTACTGTTGGTAAGACAGGGAGGCCAGACTGCTGATGCAACACTGGATTGGGAAAAAAAGATAAAAGGAAAAGAAAGTTGTGCCGTTAGTAAAGAAATACAAAATGTCGCTGTGCATTTTAAGAAATGAATAGTAAGTAACTATAAGAAAATATATCAAATAATTATACAAGCATTTCTATTCACAAATTCACTGTGAGACAATAAAAAGACAAATCTAAATCAAATTACAATGATACAAAATGGAAGATTGAGAATACTATTCAAAATATGACAAGTGAAAGGGGCAAGTAACATACCATGGTCTTTGGGTTCCTCCTGTTCAGCAGAGTTGAGGTTGATAGAGTTCATCTTCACCTGAAGTCTGGAGTCCACAGTCAGATCTGATCAGAAGATATCCTGGAGCAGTTGTGGAGAACTGACACAGACCAACTCTTCTTATACTAGAGAGCCTGAGGTGGAGCCACTAACTGCTTGGATTGATAGGCCAAGGAGGAGAACAATAGAGCCATATCTCAACCTATAACAAACTCCCTCCTCAAACTGCTGCATGCTCCGCCCCTCCCTCCTCCCCCAGTCATGATATATGCAACCTTCTAGAATCTAGAAAGAAACTGGTAACTGTGAGATTGCTACGTAAACCTAATATGTAACATATTAATCTATTTATATCCAATACATATAGGACATTATGCACATACAATGAGTATTTTGGCAATATATGTACAGTCAAATACTATTGAATAATACAAGTGAATATTAATTCATTTTTACTGAAGCAGAGCCATTAAGTAGAAGAAATCACTGCTCATTATACTATGTGTGTGTGTGTGTGTGTGTGTGTGTGTGTGTGTGTGTGTGTGTGTGTGCGTGTGCGTGTGTGTGTGTGTGTGTGTGTGTGTGTGTGTGTGTGTGTGCGCATGTGTGCGTGTGTGTGTTCTCTGTTCTGTAGTGCTACAAGGTTGGTTATACAGTGATACCTTTGCAATGAAATCAACAAAGTCAACAAAGGCACACTGGAGCTTTTCCTACAGGCATGGTGGAAAAACGTGTAGCTTGTTTGAGTAAAACACGAGGCATCACAGCACAAACTATCTCTGACTTTGAAAAGTAAAGTACAAACAAACATTTCTCTAAAGGTTGCTGCTATCTATTATGCATGTCCAGCTGTCATTTACATGTAAAATAAACAACACCATTCATGTCCTTGTCCATGTATGTGTGAATGAGGGTTTATGATCAGTAAGCCTAATGGGCTTGTCTGGGCATGTCTGTATGTACAGTCTAACAATATTGCATAATATAAGCTTTTCCTACAGGCATAGTGGCAAAAAAGCCGAAAAGTAAAGCACATTTCTCTAAAGGTTGCTGCTATCTATATGCATGTCCTGCTCTCATTTACATGTAAACTAAACAACACCATTCATGTCCTTGTGTGTGAATGAGTCTCTCTTGTTATTCGACCAGAGCCATTGAGACACTTTCAAGGTCGTTCAAGTTCCCATAGAAACTTAGTGTGTACATGATTGACTCCAAATTCCTCCTGGACAATACAACCTTTTGTAGTGAAGGAACAGCATCTTATTTGTATTGTCTTTATTTGTGACACTAATAGAATGTTTTCTAGTGGGACATGACATCAAGCAACAAATCAACATTCAATTCATCCTCCTCCTATTAATCTACAGTCAGCATATATACTTGTAATGCATGTATAGTTTAAATAATTAATTCCATGCAGAATTCATTCCATCTTGATCTGACCCCCCATGCCAAAGTGCCAGCGCTCGCCCAGCACTGCAGTCTGCCATCAACGAGGCGGATGCGTGCACGCGACCTCTGCTTCTTGCCCTTAGGAGTCTTACTGGTTATTACTAAAAGGCTAATGAATATACTAGCTTCTGAAACACATATACTCATAGCACAAGTGAAGATGTACAATGTCTTTGTCACAAGGACATTTCACTGTATGGACTGCACAACCTATCTCTGACTTTGACAAGTAACATAAACCAGTATCATTGCTATTCTTATATGTGTTGTGCTCTCATTTGCATGCTGCATAAAGCTTAATGTAAAGCCCATATACATGTTAATGTATCTTGTAAAACTGGTGTTTTGTATTTCCTTCCAAAGCATAATTCATTGGATTGACTGACATTAGTGCACTGTGCTCCTATAAACAAACAACAGCAGCATAAAGCTTAATGTAAAGCCCATATACATGTTAATGTATCTTGTAAAACAATGTCCAGCAAAATGTAGCTGGACATTATATAGGATGCTAATAATTAAAAAAGAAACAAGCCACCAACAACTGATCAACTGACCCTGACTCTTGACTCAGTGAATAAGAAATACAAAAAGAACAGTTAATTTATTTTGATCTATTATGCATGTCCTGCTGTCATTTTACATGTAAAATAAACAACACCATTCATGTCCTTGTCCATGTGTGTGAATGAGTCTCTCTTGTTTAACCTCACCACTGTCTGAATGCATCATAGAAACACACAAACACCTGGGCAGTGATGACATCATTGTGGCAAAGCATCTGTCACTGGAGCAGGTAATGGACATCCAGACAGTAACAGTATAGGGCAGATCGATGGACAATGGCCTCTAGCATGCTTTGAGAAAAGATATCCTGACATCCTGGCAATATTGATATTGATAATAATGGTTCATTTAGCACTGAAATGGTTTATGATCACTAGGCCTAATGGGGACAGTTAGATGATCTACATGGACAAGTTGTGTCTGTGTGATGCAGTGTGATTTTCTTTCATTGGCGTATCATTCTGAAATGTGTTTTTCAACAACATTTCAACATTTATTTTGTTTTAAATGTTCTCTGGCAAAACTGTTATGTGCTCCTACATTACAATGTGTGTTATTGTCTTCCAAAGTGTATTTCATGTCACTGCGGCTGTGATTGCCACATGCAGTACTCAAATAAAAAAAAATGTAAACAAATGCTCATCTTGACTTTTTTTAAGTGTATTTGTGACTGCACCTAACGTACTGTAACAAAGAAATAAAAAGAGAATAATCTGTCACTACATAGATCAATTACTATGATAAGAAATGGCAATTTGGAGAAAATAAATTCATAATAGCATTATTCAATATTCATCATAATACTATATAGGTAGTTTGTTTTAGTCATTGCTAACAGTGAAATAACATTTCATATAAAGCATGGACAACCCATGGGAGGAAAAAAAACATAAATCTGTCAATTACATTGACAAAGATTGAGAATAAATGAATATTGGTAATGTATAATATTGTTTTTCTCTATCTTCAGCAAAATGTAGCTGGACATTATATAGTATAACAATAGGATGCTAATAATTAAAAAAGAAACAAGCCACCAACAACTGATCAACTGACCCTGACTCTTGACTCAGTGAATAAGAAATACAAAAATAACAGTTAATTTAAACAGTATGTTTTATCTGGTGTGTTTTAAGGTTGCTCTTTTGGGAGAAGTGTTGTCCACACTGTTCACATCCATAGGGTTACTATCCAGTGTGAATTCTATGGTGCTTTTTAAGGCTGGACATTCGAGAGAAGTGTTCTCCACAGTGATCACATCCATAGGGTTTCTCTCCAGTGTGAATTCTCTGGTGCGTTTTAAGGGTGGACATTAGAGAGAAGTGTTCTCCACAGTGATCACATCCATAGGGTTTCTCTCCAGTGTGAATCCTCTGGTGCTTTTTAAGACTGGACATGTCAGAGAAGTGTTGTCCACACTGATCACATCCATAGGGTTTCTCTCCAGTGTGAATTCTCTGGTGCGTTTTAAGGGTGGACATTCGAGAGAAGTGTTGTCCACACTGATCACATCCATAGGGTTTCTGTCCGGTGTGTATTCTCTGGTGTGTTTTAAGGTTGGACCTTGTAGAGAAGTGTTGTCCACACTGATCACATAGATAGGGTTTCTCCCCTTTGTGAATTCTCTGGTGTGTTTTAAGGCTATCCATTCGAGAGAAGTGTTCTCCACAGTGATCACATCCATAGGGTTTCTCTCCAGTGTGAATCCTCTGGTGCTTTTTAAGACCGGACATGTCAGAGAAGTGTTGTCCACACTGATCACATCCATAGGGTTTCTCTCCAGTGTGAATTCTCCGGTGCGTTTTAAGGGTGGACATTAGAGAGAAGTGTTGTCCACACTGATCACATCCATAGGGTTTCTCTCCAGTGTGAATTCTCTGATGGGTTTTAAGGTTGGACATTAGGGAGAAGTGTTGTCCACATTGATCACATCCATAGGGCTTCTCTCCTGTGTGAATCAGCTGGTGCCTTTTAAGGGCAGACATGTAATGGTAGCGTTGTCCACACTGGTCACAGCCATGCTGTTTTGGTTTAGCCAAGCTTCTATGTTCACTTACTGTTGGTAAGACAGGGAGGCCAGACTGCTGATGCAACACTGGATTGGAAAAAATATATAAAAGGAAAAGAAAAATGTTGTGCCGTTAGTAAAGACATGTCGCTGTGCATTTTAAGAAATGAATAGTAAGTAACTATAAGAAAATATAGCAAATAATTATACAAGCATTTATATTCACAAATTCACTGTGAGACAATAAAAAGCCAAATCTAAATCGAATTACAATGATACAAAATGGAAGATTGAGAATACTATTCAAAATATGACAGGTGAAAGGGGCAAGTAACATACCATGGTCTTTGGGTTCCTCCTGTTCAGCAGAGTTGAGGTTGATAGAGTTCATCTTCACCTGAAGTCTGGAGTCCTCAGTCAGATCTGATCAGAAATTATTGATATCCTGGAGCAGTTGTGGAGAACTGACACAGACCAACTCTTCTTATACTAGAGAGCCTGAGGTGGAGCCACTAACTGCTTGGATTGATAGGCCAAGGAGGAGAACAATAGAGCCATGTCTCAACCAATCACAACCTATAACAAACTCCCTCCCTCCTCAAACTGCTGCATGCTCCGCCCCTCCCTCCTCCCCCAGTCATGATATATGCAACCTTCTAGAATCTAGAAAGAAACTGGTAACTGTGAGATTGCTACGTAAACCTAATATGTAACATATTAATATATTTATATCCAATACATATAGGACATTATGCACATACAATGAGTATCTTGGCAATATATGTACAGTCAAATACTATTGAATAATACAAGTGAATATTAATTCATTCTTACTGAAGCAGAGCCATGCATTAAGTAAGGGATAATATCTGGCTAGGTGGTCATTGTCGGGAGATAATTCACCGACAGGGAGTTTAACCACCGAGGCGAAGCCGAGGTGGTTACACTCCCTGAAGGTGAATTATATCCCGACAATGACCACCTAGCCAGATATTATCCCGCTTATTACATGGCTAACTAACATAAATGAATACATTGACCCAAAACACAACAAAAAAAGTATTCCATAAATTCGCGCTGGCTGCGTCTGCCCAGCTGCAGGGCTGCAGCACTGTCAGAAAACAAGGAAGTGAGTTGATCAAATAGAATCCATTTTCGGGTCCTGCTTCGTCTATTTCTCGCTCAAATGTTTTCAAAAACATTTTTAAGAGCAATGTTTAGCTGTAAATTACATTGTGTGTCACTAGTGTGTGTGTTTAGATGGCTGTTATGTTGGAAACGGCAGTAAATCAAGCGGGGCGCAGCTGGTGGTGCTCAGAGGGTTTGATTAGGCAGCGGTCATTATACAGCGGAGCGGTCATTATCATGAGATAACTCACCGCTGAATTAAGCGATTGACCAATCAGAATCAAGCATTCAACCAAGCCATGTAATAAGTAGAAGATATCACTGCTCATTATACTGTGTGTGTGTGTGTGTGTGTGTGTGTGTGTGTGTGTGTGTGTGTGTGTGTGTGTGTGTGTGTGTGTGTGTGTGTGTGTGTGTGTGTGTGTGCGCGCGCGTGTGTTCTCTGTTCTGTAGTGCTACAAGGTTGGTTATACAGTGATACCTTTGCAATGAAATCAACAAAGTCAACAAAGGCACACTTTATTTTTGGCACAAATGTTATGTTCTGTAGTGGTACAAGGTTGGTTATGCAGTGATACCTTTGCAACATAAGCACAATGGAGTTTTTCCTACAGGCATGGTGGAAAAACGTGTAGCTTGTTTGAGTAAAACACGAGGCATCACAGCACAAACTATCTCTGACTTTGAAAAGTACAAACATTTCTCTAAAGGTTGCTGCTATCTATTATGCATGTCCTGCTGTAGTCATTTACATGTAAAATAAACAACACCATTCATGTCCTTGTCCATGTATGTGTGAATGAGGGTTTATGATCAGTAAGCCTAATGGGCTTGTCTGGGCATGTCTGTATGTACAGTCTAACAATATTGCATAATATAAGCTTTTCCTACAGGCATAGTGGCAAAAAAGCCGAAAAGTAAAGCACATTTCTCTAAAGGTTGCTGCTATCTATATGCATGTCCTGCTGTCATTTACGTGTAAACTAAACAACACCATTCATGTCCTTGTGTGTAAATGAGTCTCTCTTGTTATTCGACCAGAGCCATTTACTTTCAAGGTCTTTCAAGTTCCCATAGAAACTTAATGTGTACATGATTGACTCCAAATTCCTCCTGGACAATACAACCTTTTGTAGTGAAGGAACAGCATCTTATTTGTATTGTCTTTATTTGTGACACTAATAGAATGTTTTCTAGTGGGACATGCTTTGTTATTAGTGAGTTAAATTACAATTATCAAGCAACAAAACATTCAATTCATCCTCCTCCTATTAATCTACAGTCAGCATATATACTTGTAATGCATGTATAGTTTAAATAATTAATTCCATGCAGAATTCATTCCATCTTGATCTGACCCCGCATGACAAAGTGCCAACGCTCGCCCAGCACTGCAGTCTGCCATCAACGAGGCGGATGCGTGCACGCGACCTCTGCTTCTTGTAAGGAGTCTTACTGGTTATTACTAAAAGGCTAATGAATATACTAGCTTCTGAAACACATATACTCATAGCACAAGTGAAGATGTACAATGTCTTTGTCACAAGGACATTTCACTGTATGGACTGCACAACCTATCTCTGACTTTGACAAGTAACATAAACCAGTATCATTGCTATTCTTATATGTGTTGTGCTCTCATTTGCATGCAGCATAAAGCTTAATGTAAAGCCCATATACATGTTAATGTATCTTGTAAAACTGGTGTTTTGTATTTCCTTCCAAAGCATAATTCATTGGATTGACTGACATTAGTGCACTGTGCTCCTATAAACAAACAACTGTTGATGTTGAATGTTTATTTAAAATAAGAAAATATAATAGGAATTACAGGTAGTTCATGTAGCTGCAACCGCCCAGTGGACAGGACAGCTAGGAAAAGCTGTGTGTGTGTGTGTGTGTGTGTGTGTGTGTGTGTGTGTGTGTGTGTGTGTGTGTGTGTGTGTGTGTGTGTGTGTGTGTGTGTGTGTGTGTGTGTGTGTGCGCACACACAACCTGGTGTAGTGAGGGACAGCATCATCATTGTCTTTATTTTTGGCACAAATGTTATGTTCTGTAGTGGTACAAGGTTGGTTATGCAGTGATACCTTTGCAACATAAGCACAATGGAGCTTTTCCTACAGGCATGGTGGCAAAAAACGAAAAGTAAAGTACAAACATTTCTCTAAAGGTTGCTGCTAAAACATAAATCTATGTCAATTACATTGACAAAGATTGAGAATAAATGAATATTGGTAATGGATAATATTGTTTTTCTCTATCTTCAGCAAAATGTAGCTGGACATTATATAGGATGCTAATAATTAAAAAAGAAACAAGCCACCAACAACTGATCAACTGACCCTGACTCTTGACTCAGTGAATAAGAAATACAAAAAGAACAGTTAATTTATTTGTATCTATTATGCATGTCCTGCTGTAATTTTACATAAAATAAAATAAACAACACCATTCATGTCCTTGTCCATGTGTGTGAATGAGTCTCTCTTGTTTAACCTCACCACTGTCTGAATGCATCATAGAAACCCACAAACACCTGGGCAGTGATGGCATCATTGTGGCAAAGCATCTGTCACTGGAGCAGGTATAGGGCAGATCGATGGACAATGGCCTCTAGCATGCTTTGAGTAAAGATATCCTGACATAATTTACCAAGTTTTTTGTTCTCCCCATGGTGGCAAAATTGATATCATAATGGTTAATTTAGCACTGAAATGGTTTATGATCACTAGGCCTAATGGGGACAGTTAGATCTACATGGACAAGTTGTGTCTGTGTGATGCAGTGTGATTTTCTTTCATTGGTGTATCATTCTGAAATGTGTTTTTCGACAACATTTATTTTGTTTTAAATGTTCTCTGGCAAAACTGTTATGTGCTCCTACATTACAATGTGTGTTATTGTCTTCCAAAGTGTATTTCATGTCACTGCGGCTGTGATTGCCACATGCAGTACTCATATAAACAAAATCTAAACAAAATGCTCATCTTGACTTTTTTACGTTTATTTGTGACTGCACCTAACGTACTGTAACAACGAAATAAAAAGAGAATAATCTGTCACTACATAGATCAATTACTATGATAAGAAATGGCAATTTGGAGAAAATAAATTCATAATAGCATTATTCAATATTCATCATAATACTATATAGGTAGTTTGTTTTAGTCATTGCTAACAGTGAAATAACTTTTCATATAAAGCATGGTCAACCCATGGGAGGAAAAAAAACATAAATCTATGTCAATTACATTGACAAAGATTGAGAATAAATGAATATTGGTAATGGATAATATTGTTTTTCTCTATCTTCAGCAAAATGTAGCTGGACATTATATAGTATAACAATAGGATGCTAATAATTAAAAAAGAAACAAGCCACCAACAACTGATCAACTGACCCTGACTCAGTGAATAAGAAATACAAAAATAACAGTTAATTTAAACAGTATGTTTTATCTGGTGTGTTTTAAGGTTGCTCTTTTGGGAGAAGTGTTGTCCACACTGATCACATCCATAGGGTTTCTCCCCAGTGTATTCTCTGGTGTGTTTTAAGGCTGGACATTTGAGAGAAGTGTTGTCCACACATCCATAGGATTTCTCTCCAGTGTGAATTATCTGGTGTGTTTAAAGGTTGCTCTTTTGGGAGAAGTGTTGTCCACACTGTTCACATCCATAGGGTTACTATCCAGTGTGAATTCTATGGTGCTTTTTAAGGCTGGACATTTGAGAGAAGTGTTGTCCACACTGATCACATCCATAGGGTTTCTGTCCGGTGTGTATTCTCTGGTGTGTTTTAAGGTTGGACCTTGTAGAGAAGTGTTGTCCACACTGATCACATCCATAGGGTTTCTCTCCTGTGTGAATTCTCTGGTGACTTTTAAGGCTGGACATTTCAGAGAAGTGTTGGCCACACTGATCACATCCATAGGGTTTCTCCCCTGTGTGGATTCTCTGGTGTGTATTAAGGTGGGATATTTGAGAGAAGTGTTGTCCACACTGATCACATCCATAGGGTTTCTCTCCAGTGTGAATTCTCTGATGGGTTTTAAGGTTGGACATCTGAGAGAAGTGTTCTCCACACTGATCACATCCATAGGGTTTCTCTCCAGTGTGAATTCTCTGGTGTGTATTAAGGTGGGACATTTGAGAGAAGTGTTGTCCACACTGATCACATCCATAGGGTTTCTCTCCAGTGTGAATTCTTTGGTGCTTTTTAAGGCAGGACATTTGAGAGAAGTGTTGTCCACACTGATCACATCCATAGGGTTTCTGTCCGGTGTGTATTCTCTGGTGTGTTTTAAGGCTGGACATTTGAGAGAAGTGTTGTCCACACTGATCACATCCATATGGTTTCTCCCCTGTGTGAATTCTCTGGTGTGTTTTAAGGCTGGACATTTGAGAGAAGTGTTGTCCACATTGATCACATCCATAGGGCTTCTCTCCTGTGTGAATCAGCTGGTGCCTTTTAAGGGCAGACATGTAATGGTAGCGCTGTCCACACTGGTCACAGCCATGCTGTTTTGGTTTAGCCAAGCTTCTATGTTCACTTACTGTTGGTAAGACAGGGAGGCCAGACTGCTGATGCAACACTGGATTGGAAAAAAAAGATAAAAGGAAAAGAAAAATGTTGTGCCGTTAGTAAAGAAATACAAAATGTCGCTGTGCATTTTAAGAAATGAATAGTAAGTAACTATAAGAAAATATAGCAAATAATTATACAAGCATTTCTATTCACAAATTCACTGTGAGACAATAAAAAGCCAAATCTAAATCGAATTACAATGATACAAAATGGAAGATTGAGAATACTATTCAAAATATGACGAAATGGTGAAGGGGCAAGTAACATACCATGGTCTTTGGGTTCCTCCTGTTCAGCAGAGTTGAGGTTGATAGAGTTCATCTTCACCTGAAGTCTGGAGTCCACAGTCAGATCTGATCAGATACTATTGATATCCTGGAGCAGTTGTGGAGAACTGACACAGACCAACTCTTCTTATACTAGAGAGCCTGAGGTGGAGCCACTAACTGCTTGGATTGATAGGCCAAGGAGGAGAACAATAGAGCCATATCTCAACCAATCACAACCTATAACAAACTCCCTCCCTCCTCAAACTGCTGCATGCTCCGCCCCTCCCTCCTCCCCCAGTCATGATATATGCAACCTTCTAGAATCTAAAAAGAAACTGGTAACTGTGAGATTGCTACGTAAACCTAATATGTAACATATTAATCTATTTATATCCAATACATATAGGACATTATGCACATACAATGAGTATCTTGGCAATATATGTACAGTCAAATACTATTGAATAATACAAGTGAATATTAATTCATTTTTACTGTGTGTGTGTGTGTGTGTGTGTGTGTGTGTGTGTGTGTGTGTGTGTGTGTGTGTGTGTGTGTGTGTGTGTGTGTGTGTGTGTGTGTGTGTGTGTTCTCTGTTCTGTAGTGCTACAAGGTTGGTTATACATTGATACCTTTGCAATGAAATCAACAAAGTCAACAAAGGCACACTGGAGCTTTTCCTACAGTCATGGTGGAAAAACGTGTAGCTTGTTTGAGTAAAACACGAGGCATCACAGCACAAACTATCTCTGACTTTGAAAAGTACAAACATTTCTCTAAAGGTTGCTGCTATCTATTATGCATGTCCAGCTGTCATTTACATGTAAAATAAACAACACCATTCATGTCCTTGTCCATGTATGTGTGAATGAGGGTTTATGATCAGTAAGACTAATGTTCTTGTCTGGGCATGTCTGTATGTACAGTCTAACAATATTGCATAATATAAGCTTTTCCTACAGGCATAGTGGCAAAAAAGCCGAAAAGTAAAGCACATTTCTCTAAAGGTTGCTGCTATCTATATGCATGTCCTGCTCTCATTTACATGTAAACTAAACAACACCATTCATGTCCTTGTGTGTGAATGAGTCTCTCTTGTTATTCGACCAGAGCCATTGAGACACTTTCAAGGTCTTTCAAGTTCCCATAGAAACTTAATGTGTACATGATTGACTCCAAATTCCTCCTGGACAATACAACCTTTTGTAGTGAAGGAACAGCATCTTATTTGTATTGTCTTTATTTGTGACACTAATAGAATGTTTTCTAGTGGGACATGACATCAAGCAACAAATCAACATTCAATTCATCCTCCTCCTATTAATCTACAGTCAGCATATATACTTGTAATGCATGTATAGTTTAAATAATTAATTCCATGCAGAATTCATTCCATCTTGATCTGACCCCCCATGCCAAAGTGCCAGCGCTCGCCCAGCACTGCAGTCTGCCATCAACGAGGCGGATGCGTGCACGCGACCTCTGCTTCTTGCCCTTAGGAGTCTTACTGGTTATTACTAAAAGGCTAATGAATATACTAGCTTCTGAAACACATATACTCATAGCACAAGTGAAGATGTACAATGTCTTTGTCACAAGGACATTAACATAAACCAGTATCACTGCTATTCTTATATGTGTTGTGCTCTCATTTGCATGCAGCATAAAGCTTAATGTAAAGCCCATATACATGTTAATGTATCTTGTAAAACTGGTGTTTTGTATTTCCTTCCAAAGCATAATTCATTGGATTGACTGACATTAGTGCACTGTGCTCCTATAAACAAACAACTGTTGATGTTGAATGTTTATTAAAAATAAGAAAATATAATAGGAGTTACAGGTAGTTCATGTAACTGCAACCGCCCAGTGGACAGGACAGCTAGGAAAAGCTGTGTGTGTGTGTGTGTGTGTGTGTGTGTGTGTGTGTGTGTGTGTGTGTGTGTGTGTGTGTGTGTGTGTGTGTGTGTGTGTGTGTACAACCTGGTGAAGTGAGGGACAGCATCAACATTGTTTTATTGTCTTTGTTTTTGGCACAAATGTTATGTTCTGTAGTGGTACAAGGTTGGTTATGCAGTGATACCTTTGCAACATAAGCACAATGGAGCTTTTCCTACAGGCATGGTGGCAAAAAACAAGTAAAGTACAAACATTTCTCTAAAGGTTGCTGCTAAAACATAAATCTATGTCAATTACATTCACAAAGATTGAGAATAAATGAATATTGGTAATGGATAATATTGTTTTTCTCTATCTTCAGCAAAATGTAGCTGGACATTATATAGGCTAGGATGCTAATAATTAAAAAAGAAACAAGCCACCAACAACTGATCAACTGACCCTGACTCTTGACTCTGTGAATAAGAAATAGAAAAAGAACAGTTAATTTATTTGTATCTATTATGCATGTCATTTTACATGTAAAATAAACAACACCATTCATGTCCTTGTCCATGTGTGTGAATGAGTCTCTCTTGTTTAACCTCACCACTGTCTGAATGCATCATAGAAACCCACAAACACCTGGGCAGTGATGGCATCATTGTGGCAAAGCATCTGTCACTGGAGCAGGTAATGGACATCCAGACAGTAACAGTATAGGGCAGATCGATGGACAATGGCCTCTAGCATGCTTTGAGAAAAGATATCCTGACATAATTTACCAAGGTTTTAGTTCTCCCCATGGTGGCATTATTGATGTCATAATGGTTCATTTAGCACTGAAATGGTTTATGATCACTAGGCCTAATGGGGACAGTTAGATGATCTACATGGACAAGTTGTGTCTGTGTGATGCAGTGTGATTTTCTTTCATTGGTGTATCATTCTGAAATGTGTTTTTCGACAACATTTCAACATTTATTTTGTTTTAAATGTTCTCTGGCAAAACTGTTATGTGCTCCTACATTACAATGTGTGTTATTGTCTTCCAAAGTGTATTTTATGTCACTGCGGCTGTGATTGCCACACTCATATAAACAAAATCTAAACAAATGCTCATCTTGACTTTTTTTACGTTTATTTGTGACTGCACCTAACGTACTGTAACAAAGAAATAAAAAGAGAATAATCTGTCACTACATAGATCAATTACTATGATGAGAAATGGCAATTTGGAGAAATTAAATTCATAATAGCATTATTCAATATTCATCATAATACTATATAGGTAGTTTGTTTTAGTCATTGCTAACAGTGAAATAACTTTTCATATAAAGCATGGACAACCCATGGGAGGAAAAAAAACATAAATCTATGTCAATTACATTGACAAAGATTGAGAATAAATGAATATTGGTAATGGATAATATTGTTTTTCTCTATCTTCAGCAAAATGTAGCTGGACATTATATAGTATAACAATAGGATGCTAATAATTAAAAAAGAAACAAGCCACCAACAACTGATCAACTGACCCTGACTCTTGACTCAGTGAATAAGAAATACAAAAATAACAGTTAATTTAAACAGTATGTTTTATCGGGTGTGTTTTAAGGTTGCTCTTTTGGGAGAAAGGTTGTCCACACTGATCACATCCATAGGGTTTCTCCCCAGTGTATTCTCTGGTGTGTTTTAAGGCTGGACATTTGAGAGAAGTGTTGTCCACACTAATCACATCCATAGGATTTCTCTCCAGTGTGAATTATCTGGTGTGTTTAAAAGTTGCTCTTTTGGGAGAAGTGTTGTCCACACTGTTCACATCCATAGGGTTACTATCCAGTGTGAATTCTATGGTGCTTTTTAAGGCTGGACATTCGAGAGAAGTGTTGTCCACACTGATCACATCCATAAGGTTTCTCTCCAGTGTGAATTCTCTGGTGCTTTTTAAGGCTATCCATTCGAGAGAAGTGTTGTCCACACTGATCACATCCATAGGGTTTCTGTCCGGTGTGTATTCTCTGGTGTGTTTTAAGGTTAGCTATGTGAGAGAAGTGTAGTTCACACTGATCACATCCATAGGGTTTCTCCCCTGTGTGAATTCTCTGGTGTGTTTTAAGGCTGGACATTAGAGAGAAGTGTTGTCCACACTGATCACATCCATAAGGTTTCTCTCCAGTGTGAATTCTCTGGTGCTTTTTAAGGCTATCCATTCGAGAGAAGTGTTCTCCACAGTGATCACATCCATAGGGTTTCTCTCCAGTGTGAATTCTCTGGTGCGTTTTAAGGCTGTCCATTAAAGAGAATCTATGTCCACACTGATCACATCCATAGGGTTTCTCTCCAGTGTGAATTCTCTGGTGTGTTTTAAGGCTGGACATTAGAGAGAAGTGTTGTCCACACTGATCACATCCATAAGGTTTCTCTCCAGTGTGAATTCTCTGGTGCTTTTTAAGGCTATCCATTCGAGAGAAGTGTTCTCCACAGTGATCACATCCATAGGGTTTCTGTCCGGTGTGTATTCTCTGGTGTGTTTTAAGGTTGGACCTTGTAGAGAAGTGTTGTCCACACTGATCACATCCATAGGGTTTCTCCCCTGTGTGAATTCTCTGGTGTGTTTTAAGGTTAGCTATGTGAGAGAAGTGCAGTTCACACTGATCACATCCATAGGGTTTCTCCCCTGTGTGAATTCTCTGGTGTGTTTTAAGGCTGGACATTAGAGAGAAGTGTTGTCCACACTGATCACATCCATAAGGTTTCTCTCCAGTGTGAATTCTCTGGTGCTTTTTAAGGCTATCCTTTCGAGAGAAGTGTTCTCCACAGTGATCACATCCATAGGGTTTCTCTCCAGTGTGAATTCTCTGGTGCGTTTTAAGGCTGTCCATTAAAGAGAATCTATGTCCACACTGATCACATCCATAGGGTTTCTCCCCTGTGTGAATTCTCTGGTGTGTTTTAAGGCTGGACATTAGAGAGAAGTGTTGTCCACACTGATCACATCCATAAGGTTTCTCTCCAGTGTGAATTCCCTGGTGCTTTTTAAGGCTATCCATTCGAGAGAAGTGTTCTCCACAGTGATCACATCCATAGGGTTTCTCTCCAGTGTGAATTCTCTGGTGCGTTTTAAGGCTGTCCATTAAAGAGAATCTATGTCCACACTGATCACATCCATAGGGTTTCTCTCCAGTGTGAATTCTCTGGTGTGTTTTAAGGCTGGACATTAGAGAGAAGTGTTGTCCACACTGATCACATCCATAAGGTTTCTCTCCAGTGTGAATTCTCTGGTGCTTTTTAAGGCTATCCATTCGAGAGAAGTGTTCTCCACAGTGATCACATCCATAGGGTTTCTGTCCGGTGTGTATTCTCTGGTGTGTTTTAAGGTTGGACCTTGTAGAGAAGTGTTGTCCACACTGATCACATCCATAGGGTTTCTCCCCTGTGTGAATTCTCTGGTGTGTTTTAAGGTTAGCTATGTGAGAGAAGTGCAGTTCACACTGATCACATCCATAGGGTTTCTCCCCTGTGTGAATTCTCTGGTGTGTTTTAAGGCTGGACATTAGAGAGAAGTGTTGTCCACACTGATCACATCCATAAGGTTTCTCTCCAGTGTGAATTCTCTGGTGCTTTTTAAGGCTATCCTTTCGAGAGAAGTGTTCTCCACAGTGATCACATCCATAGGGTTTCTCTCCAGTGTGAATTCTCTGGTGCGTTTTAAGGCTGTCCATTAAAGAGAATCTATGTCCACACTGATCACATCCATAGGGTTTCTCTCCAGTGTGAATTCTCTGGTGTGTTTTAAGGCTGGACATTAGAGAGAAGTGTTGTCCACACTGATCACATCCATAAGGTTTCTCTCCAGTGTGAATTCTCTGGTGCTTTTTAAGGCTATCCATTCGAGAGAAGTGTTCTCCACAGTGATCACATCCATAGGGTTTCTCTCCAGTGTGAATTCCCTGGTGCGTTTTAAGGCTGTCCATTAAAGAGAATCTATGTCCACACTGATCACATCCATAGGGTTTCTCTCCTGTGTGAATCAGCTGGTGCCTTTTAAGGGCAGACATGTAATGGTAGCGTTGTCCACACTGGTCACAGCCATGCTGTTTTGGTTTAGCCAAGCTTCTATGTTCACTTACTGTTGGTAAGACAGGGAGGCCAGACTGCTGATGCAACACTGGATTGGGAAAAAAAGAAAAATGTTGTGCCGTTAGTAAAGAAATATAAAATGTCGCTGTGCATTTTAAGAAATGAATAGTAAGTAACTATAAGAAAATATAGCAAATAATTATACAAGCATTTCTATTCACAAATTCACTGTGAGACAATAAAAAGCCCAAATCTAAATCGAATTACAATGATACAAAATGGAAGATTTTGAATACTATTCAAAATATGACAGGTGAAAGGGGCAAGTAACATACCATGGTCTTTGGGTTCCTCCTGTTCAGCAGAGTTGAGGTTCATAGAGTTCATCTTCACCTGAAGTCTGGAGTCCACAATCAGATCTGATCAGAAATTATTGATATCCTGGAGCAGTTGTGGAGAACTGACACAGACCAACTCTTCTTATACTAGAGAGCCTGAGGTGGAGCCACTAACTGCTTGGATTGATAGGCCAAGGAGGAGAACAATAGAGCCATATCTCAACCAATCACAACCTATAACAAACTCCCTCCCTCCTCAAACTGCTGCATGCTCCGCCCCTCCCTCCTCCCCCAGTCATGATATATGCAACCTTCTAGAATCTAGAAAGAAACTGGTAACTGTGAGATTGCTACGTAAACCTAATATGTAACATATTCTATATCCAATACAAATATAGGACATTATGCACATACAATGAGTATCTTGGCAATATATGTACAGTCAAATACTATTGAATAATACAAGTGAATATTAATTCATTTGTACTGAAGCAGAGCCATTAAGTAGAATAAATCACTGCTCATTATACTGTGTGTGTGTGTGTGTGTGTGTGTGTGTGTGTGTGTGTGTGTGTGTGTGTGTGTGTGTGTGTGTGTGTGTGTGTGTGTGTGTGCGCGTGTGTTCTCTGTTCTGTAGTACTACAAGGTTGGTTATACAGTGATACCTTTGCAATGAAATCAACAAAGTCAACAAAGGCACACTGGAGCTTTTCCTACAGGCATTGTGGAAAAACGTGTAGCTTGTTTGAGTAAAACACGAGGCATCACAGCACAAACTATCTCTGACTTTGAAAAGTAAAGTACAAACAAACATTTCTCTAAAGGTTGCTGCTATCTATTATGCATGTCCTGCTGTCATTTACATGTAAAATAAACAACACCATTCATGTCCTTGTCCATGTATGTGTGAATGAGGGTTTATGATCAGTAAGCCTAATGGGCTTGTCTGGGCATGTCTGTATGTACAGTCTAACAATATTGCATAATATAAGTGTTGAACAAAGCTAGCGTATAGCGTCAGATCAACAACAACCCAAAGCTAGCCGGAAGCATGACGGAGGGGTAATAAAGAGACTCAGAGAGCAGATGTGGGTTTGCTTCCTAGACCATGGCTGAGAGAAGCGAGTGTGTTTATTTTACTCATTATATACACGTCAACACAATTGACACATCCGGCATCCGGTTTCAGTATAAAAGCATATATAAATATACATACAATGACAATGATATATTTATATACACAGGCAATTAATGATCATTTTTAATACATCTCAACACCCCCACTTGATCGTGAATTGGTAAACATAAAAATAAATAACCAAACAAAAACAAAACAAAGAACCCTTGAAGGAGAAAAAAAAAACTTTGGACTGTGTGCTATTCTCCAAACATGAAACCCTCAAAATTTCTCAATTGACACAGCCTGGCTGGTTTTGTCATAACATCGGCAACCATTTGTTCAGTTGGACAATACTCGAGAATCACTTTACCATCATTGACAGTTGATCTTACAAAGTGGTATCTTATGTCAATATGTTTTGACCTCTGTCTCTGTACAGGATTTTTAGCTAACGCTATTGTACCTTGATTGTCCTCGTAAATCTTTGGCTGCATGTAATGAAATTCATCAATACATTGTAACAATTGAATCAAATACAAACCCTCTTGTAGAGTTGCCGCTAAAGCCATGTACTCAGCTTCACAAGTTGAAAGTGCTACGGTGTATTGCTTTTTAGACCTCCATGAAATCAAAGGGCCCTCTGGGTTTAGGCTGACACAATAACCACTAGTGCTACGTCTGTCACTTGCATCCTCTGCCCAGTTTGCATCACTATATGCTATCAAGCCTAGTTCCTCACATTTCCTATAGCATAAGGATTTTTCCCTGGTTCCCTTCAGATATCTCAGCACATGTTTCACTGTGATCCACTGCTCTTCTGTTGGTTTAGAAAAATATTGTGAAGGTTTTCCCACTACAAAACTCAGATCTGGCCTGGTACAAGTAGTCAAGTATATTAGACTACCCACAACTTCCCTGTACTTTCTCACATCCCCCAATGACTCACTGCTGTCAGTGTAGTTCAGCTTTGCCTCACAGGGGGTTGTTCTTGGCTTGCAGTCCTGCATGTGAAATCTAGTCAATATTTTGTCAACATATTTCCTTTGTGACATAGTCACATAATGTTCACCTTGTTCAAAATCAATACCAATGAAATGTTTCAATTTGCCTAAGTCTTTCATTCTGAATTTTGCTGTAAGCATTTCTTTGACATCACTTGCTGCAATTATTATATCATCGACCCAAAATAAAATGAATACCTTTTGATCCTTCATTTCCCTTGTGTAAACACAATAATCAACTGGGTTCTGAATAAATTGATTTTTAGTTAAAAAATCATGCAACATCTTGTTCCAATTTCTCCCTGATTGTTTTAAACCATACAAAGATTTATTTAGTTTACACACCAGCATGTCCCCATTCTCAGATGTAACTTCATATCCCTCTGGTTGTCTCATGTAAATCTCAAAATCTATTGGTGCATGCAAATAGGCCGTTTTGACGTCCATTTGGTGTAAGATCATATTCTCTTGTGCTGCCTTTTGCATCAATACCCTCACACTAGTCTGGTTTGCCGTTGGTGAAAAAGTCTCTTCATAATCCACACCTGGTTTTTGATTGAAACCTTTGGCTACATAACGTGCCTTGAATTGTTTAGATTCATCTGCATTTGTTTCTAAAGCATACACCCATCTACCCCCCACTATTTCTTTGCCTTCTGGCAGTTTAGTCAGGGTAAACGTGTCATTTTCCTTTAGTGATTCAATTTCCTCATCCATAGCTCTTGCCCATAACTTAGAGTCAGGTGATGCCATTGCCTGCTTTACTGTGTGTGGCACATCACAAATGATTCTATAACAATAATCAAAGGTTATGTCATCTAGGTCATCAGATTTTACTTGACACTCATAATCCTTTAAATATTGAGGTGGTTTCACTTTTCTTCTGGGATATGTTGCACTCTGGCCACTGTCACCTGCCTGAGCACTGACCAAATCATCCATCTCCCCTGCTTCTTGTTCCTGTGTCTCGTTAGTTTCCCTATCTTGAGGGAGGTGGTTTACAGTCCTTCCCCCACTGCAATCATCATCCCAATCTGTTTGGGTCTGAATCTCAATGACATTCCTTTGAATGAACTTTACCAATCTGTGCTTAGTTACCTTCCCAGTGTCGGGATAAAACACTAAATAGGCTGGGCTATTTTTATCATATCCTACAAATATCCCTTTTTCACATCGTGAATCCAACTTTTTCTTATTTTGTTTATATGCATAGCATGGGGACCCAAAAGTTCTCATTCTTGAAAGGTTTGGCCTCTTTCCTGTCAGCATGTAATATGGGGTCTGTCCTACACGCTTATTGAAACATCTATTTCGAATAACAGCAGCCGTCATTACCGCATATGTCCACAATTCCCTTGGTAATTTGCACTCAATCAGCATACATCTGGCCATCTCAAACAGCGTTCGCCAATTTCTTTCAGCTGTCCCATTCTGATGGGGTGAGTATGGAGCTGAGGTCTCATGTCTAATGGACTTTCCGCTTAACAATGCCTGAAAGTGACCAGAAGTATACTCAGTACCATTATCAGAACGAATACACTTAATTTTCCCATAAGGTGAAACATCGGCAATGTACTTCTCTGTAGCTTGGACTGGGTCACTCTTAGATTTCAAGAAATAAACAAAAGTAGCTCCTGAATAGTCGTCAGTAAATGCTAAAGCATATTTGAATCCGTCTTTATCCGTTGGATCAATTGGTCCAGATAAATCAGTGTGTACAAGTTCTAGTGCTGCTTTAGCTCTTTGGTCTGGTTCTCTATTTCGGCTCTGAGCAAATTTACCTTCTATACACACATCTTATGACAACTTGGAAATATCAACCTTGCCTTTAATTTCCATACCATCAGTTACATTCTGCAGTTTTAACACATCTTCGTAGTTGCAATGTCCCAGAATCTCATGCCACGTCTTGATGTCATAGCATCCATGACATTCATCAACATCAATACTCTCATCAACGGTGTTTACATAAAACAACCTGTCATGTACCTTAATGTCGAATGTCGTGCCGTCTCTCTGGATGAACTTGTTCTGTCCCTCTTTGAAGATGAATGTGGCTCCATTTGATGTTGCTGCGTTGACTGAGAAAATGTCTTGGGGAAAGGATGGAACATACAGCGCCCCCTTCAGCATCGTTTCCACCTCTCGACCCTTGGTATCTCTCAGGTAAAACACTGCAGTACCTCTCTTCAGCGCTACGCCAGAGGCCCTCACTCCATCAGCCATCTCCAGAACATTCCTCCGTGGCTCGAAATTCTCATCGAAGTTTCGGAACTTCTTCACGTCGGTCACAATATGTGACGTAGCCCCGGTGTCGACCATCAGCCCTCTGCTCAGAGTATTACTCCGACAAAGTCTCTGCTTCGGTCTCCCGGCGCCGTCCGAGTCGCGGTTCACCTGGCCCACCTTGAAGGCGAACACGTGCTCCTCTTCATCCTGCGTCACATTGACGTTGTCTTTCCGTCTTCTTCGTCTGCAGTTGGTGTCGTTATGTGTTGGACTTCTGCAAAGACTGCACCACTGTCTCTGTTCTTTCTGACCAGCAGCATCTCCGCACTCAAACGATTTGTGCCCTCTCTGGCCGCAGTTATAACAGGACAGTCTCACGTCGTTGTCCTTGCTTCTTAGTCTCATCACGCTGTCATCCCCGGAACTGCTACTGAACCTTTCAGTGATCTCGTAACTCCTCAGTTTGGACTTAAAGTCGGCGAAGGTGATCCTGTCATCACTTTGTGCGATGTGGATGGAAAATGGCTTATAAGATTCTGGCAGCCCCTTCAGAACCATAGCTGTTAGCAAGCCATCACTCAAAGTCTCTTCCGCATTCTTCAGTGCCGTGATAGCTATTTCTGCTCGTATAATATATGCTGTCATTGTTTCATCTGCAGTTTTCCGGAGCGACGTCAGCTCTGTGTACAAACTGATCACCCTCGGTTTCCCCTTGCCCGCATAGTGATCTTTCAGAATCTGTAACGCCTTTCTTCCGTCATCCGCTGCCTCGCGCATAACCAACGACAAACTTGTATCATCGAGCACTTGAACCAATTCAGCGTAAGCATTTTCATTTTTCTCTGCATCCTCAGCGTCTCTTGCTGCGGCCTCCTCCGCACCGAGTATTATGGTGTTTTTCAGCCCCTTCAGCCGGAGGTAACCGAGAAATTTTACCAGCCATAATTCAAAGTTCCTTTCATCTCCGTCAAAGCGAATACGGCTCCATTGTTTGTTGCTTCTACCACTGGGCTCCATGACCTGTTGAACAAAGCTAGCGTATAGCGTCAGATCAACAACAACCCAAAGCTAGCCGGAAGCATGACGGAGGGGTAATAAAGAGACTCAGAGAGCAGATGTGGGTTTGCTTCCTAGACCATGGCTGAGAGAAGCGAGTGTGTTTATTTTACTCATTATATACACGTCAACACAATTGACACATCCGGCATCCGGTTTCAGTATAAAAGCATATATAAATATACATACAATGACAATGATATATGTATATACACAGGCAATTAATGATCATTTTTAATACATCTCAACAATAAGCTTTTCCTACAGGCATAGTGGCAAAAAAGCCGAAAAGAAAAGTAAATTTCTCTAAAGGTTGCTGCTATCTATATGCATGTCCTGCTGTCATTTACATGTAAACTAAACAACACCATTCATGTCCTTGTGTGTGAATGAGTCTCTCTTGTTATTCGACCAGAGCCATTGAGACACTTTCAAGGTCTTACAAGTTCCCATAGAAACTTAATGTGTACATGATTGACTCCAAATTCCTCCTGGACAATACAACCTTTTGTAGTGAAGGAACAGCATCTTATTTGTATTGTCTTTATTTGTGACACTAATAGAATGTTTTCTAGTGGGACATGACATCAAGCAACAAATCAACATTCAATTCATCCTCCTCCTATTAATCTACAGTCAGCATATATACTTGTAATGCATGTATAGTTTAAATAATTAATTCCATGCAGAATTAATTCCATCTTGATCTGACCCCCCATGCCAAAGTGCCAGCGCTCGCCCAGCACTGCAGTCTGCCATCAACGCGGCGGATGTGTGCACGCAACCTCTGCTTCTTGCCCTTAGGAGTCTTACTGGTTATTACTAAAAGGCTAATGAATATACTAGCTTCTGAAACACATATACTCATAGCACAAGTGAAGTGCTTGTGTCTTTGTCACAAGGACATTTCACTGTATGGACTGCACAACCTATCTCTGACTTTGACAAGTAACATAAACCAGTATCATTGCTATTCTTATGTGTTGTGCTCTCATTTGCATGCAGCATGAAGCTTAATGTAAAGCCCATATACATGTTAATGTATCTTGTAAAACTGGTGTTTTGTATTTCCTTCCAAAGCATAATTCATTGGATTGACTGACATTAGTGCACTGTGCTCCTATAAACAAACAGTTGATATTGAATGTTTATTAAAAATAAGAAAATATAATAGGAGTTACAAGTAGTTCATGTATACAACTGCAACCGCCCAGTGGACAGGACAGCTAGGAAAAGCTGTGTGTGTGTGTGTGTGTGTGTGTGTGTGTGTGTGTGTGTGTGTGTGTGTGTGTGTGTGTGTGTGTGTGTGTGTGTGCACACACACACAACCTGGTGTAGTGAGGGACAGCATCAACATTGTTTTATTGTCTTTATTTTTGGCACAAATGTTATGTTCTGTAGTGGTACAAGGTTGGTTATGCAGTGATACCTTTGCAACATAAGCACAATGGAGCTTTTCCTACAGGCATGGTGGCAAAAAACAAGTAAAGTACAAACATTTCTCTAAAGGTTGCTGCTAAAACATAAATCTATGTCAATTACATTGACAAAGATTGAGAATAAATGAATATTGGTAATGGATAATATTGTTTTTCTCAATCTTCAGCAAAATGTAGCTGGACATTATATAGGATGCTAATAATTAAAAAAGAAACAAGCCACCAACAACTGATCAACTGACCCTGACTCTTGACTCTGTGAATAAGAAATACAAAAAGAACAGTTAATTTATTTGTATCTATTATTTATGTCCTGCTGTCATTTTACATGTAAAATAAACAACACCATTCATGTTCTTGTCCATGTGTGTGAATGAGTCTCTCTTGTTTAACCTCACCACTGTCTGAATGCATCATAGAAACCCACAAACACCTGGGCAGTGATGGCATCATTGTGGCAAAGCATCTGTCACTGGAGCAGGTAATGGACATCCAGACAGTAACAGTATAGGGCAGATCGATGGACAATGGCCTCTAGCATGCTTTGAGAAAAGATATCCTGACATAATTTACCAAGTTTTTTGTTCTCCCCATGGTGGCAATATTGATGTCATAATGGTTCATTTAGCACTGAAATGGTTTATGATCACTAGGCCTAATGGGGACAGTTAGATGATCTACATGGACAAGTTGTGTCTGTGTTTTATCTATATGCATGTCCTGCTGTCATTTACATGTAAACTAAACAACACCATTCATGTCCTTGTGTGTGAATGAGTCTCTCTTGTTATTCGACCAGAGCCATTGAGACACTTTCAAGGTCTTTCAAGTTCCATAGAAACTTAATGTGTACATGATTGACTACAAATTCCTCCTGGACAATACAACCTTTTGTAGTGAAGGAACAGCATCTTATTTGTATTGTCTTTATTTGTGACACTAATAGAATGTTTTCTAGTGGGACATGACATCAAGCAACAAATCAACATTCAATTAATCCTCCTCCTATTAATCTACAGTCAGCATATATACTTGTAATGCATGTATAGTTTAAATAATTAATTCCATGCAGAATTCATTCCATCTTGATCTGACCCCCCATGCCAAAGTGCCAGCGCTCGCCCAGCACTGCAGTCTGCCATCAACGAGGCGGATGCGTGCACGCGACCTCTGCTTCTTGCCCTTAGGAGTCTTACTGGTTATTACTAAAAGGCTAATGAATATACTAGCTTCTGAAACACATACACTCATAGCACAAGTGAAGATGTACAATGTCTTTGTCACAAGGACATTTCACTGTATGGACTGCACAACCTATCTCTGACTTTGACAAGTAACATAAACCAGTATCATTGCTATTCTTATGTGTTATCATTGCTATTCTTTCTCTATCTTCAGCAAAATGTAGCCATTGTTCTCCCCATGGTGGCAATATTGATATCTTAATGGTTAATTTAGCACTGAAATGGTTTATGATCACTAGGCCTAATGGGGACAGTTAGATCTACATGGACAAGTTGTGTCTGTGTGATGCAGTGTGATTTGTGTTTTTCGACAACATTTATTTTGTTTTAAATGTTCTCTGGCAAAACTGTTATGTGCTCCTACATTACATTGTGTGTTATTGTCTTCCAAAGTGTATTTCATGTCACTGCGGCTGTGATTGCCACATGCAGTACTCATATAAACAAAATCTAAACAAATGCTCATCTTGACTTTTTTACGTTTATTTGTGACTGCACCTAACATACTGTAACAACGAAATAAAAAGAGAATAATCTGTCACTACATAGATCAATTACTATGATAAGAAATGGCAATTTGGAGAAAATAAATTCATAATAGCATTATTCAATATTCATCATAATACTATATAGGTAGTTTGTTTTAGTCATTGCTAACAGTGAAATAACTTTTCATATAAAGCATGGACAACCCATGGGAGGAAAAAAAACATAAATCTATGTCAATTACATTGACAAAGATTGAGAATAAATGAATATTGGTAATGGATAATATTGTTTTTCTCTATCTTCAGCAAAATGTAGCTGGACATTATATAGTATAACAATAGGATGCTAATAATTAAAAAAAAGAAACAAGCCACCAACAACTGATCAACTGACCCTGACTCTTGACTCAGTGAATAAGAAATACAAAAATAACAGTTAATTTAAACAGTATGTTTTATCTGGTGTGTTTTAAGGTTGCTCTTTTGGGATAAGTGTTGTCCACACTGATCACATCCATAGGGTTTCTCCCCAGTGTATTCTCTGGTGTGTTTTAAGGCTGGACATTTGAGAGAAGTGTTGTCCACACTAATCACATCCATAGGATTTATCTCCAGTGTGAATTATCTGGTGTGTTTAAAGGTTGCTCTTTTGGGAGAAGTGTTGTCCACACTGTTCACATCCATAGGGTTACTATCCAGTGTGAATTCTATGGTGCTTTTTAAGGCTGGACATTTCAGAGAAGTGTTGTCCACACTGATCACATCCATAAGGTTTCTCTCCAGTGTGAATTCTCTGGTGCTTTTTAAGGCTATCCATTCGAGAGAAGTGTTGTCCACACTGATCACATCCATATGGCTTCTCTCCTGTGTGAATTATCTGGTGCTTTTTAAGGCTGGACATTTCAGAGAAGTGTTGTCCACACTGATCACATCCATAGGGTTTCTCTCCTGTGTGGATTCTCTGGTGCGTTTTAAGGTTGGACATTAGGGTGAAGTGTTGTCCACACTGATCACATCCATAGGGTTTCTCTCCAGTGTGAATTCTCTGGTGTGTTTTAAGGTTGGACATTTTAGAGAAGTGTTGTCCACACTGATCACATCCATAGGGTTTCTCTCCAGTGTGAATTCTCTGGTGCGTTTTAAGGCTGGACATTAAAGAGAAGTGTTGTCCACACTGATCACATCCATAGGGTTTCTCTCCAGTGTGAATTCTCTGGTGTCTTTTAAGGTTGGACATTTTAGAGAAGTGTTGTCCACACTGATCACATCCATAGGGTTTCTCTCCAGTGTGAATTCTCTGGTGCGTTTTAAGGCTGGACATTAGAGAGAAGTGTTGTCCACACTGATCACATCCATAGGGTTTCTCTCCAGTGTGAATTCTCTGATGGGTTTTAAGGTTGGACATTTGAGAGAAGTGTTCTCCACACTGATCACATCCATAGGGTTTCTCTCCAGTGTGAATTATCTGGTGCTTTTTAAGGCTGGACATTCCAGAGAAGTGTTGTCCACACTGATCACATCCATATGGTTTCTCTCCTGTGTGAATTATCTGGTGCTTTTTAAGGCTGGACATTTCAGAGAAGTGTTGTCCACACTGATCACATCCATAGGGTTTCTCTCCTGTGTGGATTCTCTGGTGCGTTTTAAGGTTGGACATTAGGGAGAAGTGTTGTCCACACTGATCACATCCATAGGGTTTCTCTCCAGTGTGAATTCTCTGGTGTGTTTTAAGGTTGGACATTTTAGAGAAGTGTTGTCCACACTGATCACATCCATAGGGTTTCTCTCCAGTGTGAATTCTCTGGTGCGTTTTAAGGCTGGACATTAGAGAGAAGTGTTGTCCACAATGATCACATCCATAGGGTTTCTCTCCAGTGTGAATTCTCTGGTGTATTTTAAGGTTGGACATTTTAGAGAAGTGTTGTCCACACTGATCACATCCATAGGGTTTCTCTCCAGTGTGAATTCTCTGGTGCGTTTTAAGGCTGGACATTTGAGAGAAGTGTTCTCCACACTGATCACATCCATAGGGTTTCTCTCCAGTGTGAATTTTCTGGTGCTTTTTAAGGCTGGACATTCGAGAGAAGTGTTGTCCACACTGATCACATCCATATGGTTTCTCTCCTGTGTGAATTATCTGGTGCTTTTTAAGGCTGGACATTTCAGAGAAGTGTTGTCCACACTGATCACATCCGTAGGGTTTCTCTCCTGTGTGGCTTCTCTGGTGCGTTTTAAGGTTGGACATTAGAGAGAAGTGTTGTCCACACTGATCACATCCATAGGGTTTCTCTCCAGTGTGAATTCTCTGATGGGTTTTAAGGTTGGACATTTGAGAGAAGTGTTCTCCACACTGATCACATCCATAGGGTTTCTCTCCAGTGTGTATTCTTTGGTGCTTTTTAAGGCTGGACATGTAATGGTAGCGTTGTCCACACTGGTCACAGCCATGCATTTTTGGTTTGTGTTCCTTTACTTTTGGCAAGACAGGGAGGCCAGACTGATGATGCAACACTGGATTGGAACAAAGATACATTTGTTAATAAAGAAATGCACAATTTGTATGTGCTTTTAAATAAATGAATAGTAAATAATGATACAATAAATATAGCAGAGTATACATGTTAAGTAATACTACAAGCACTTCTATTCACATATTCACTGTTAGACAATGAAAAGTCAAATCTAAATCAAATTACAATGAAACAAGAGGCAAATCTAAAGATTTACAATGAAACAAAATGATTGAGACATTCAAAATGACAGGTGAAAGTGGCAAGTAACATACCATGGTCTTTGGGTTCCTCCTGTTCAGCAGAGTTGAGGTTGATAGAGTTCATCTTCGCCTGAAGTCTGGAGTCCACAGTCAGATCTGATCAGAAATGATCCTGGAGCAGTTGTGGAGAACTGACACAGACCAACTCTTCTTATACTAGAGAGCCTGAGGTGGAGCCACTAACTGCTTGGATGCCTGTGGAAATATCCAGGATATTGGGATGTGTTAATGTTTAATAAATATGTTGTGGAGTAACAGAACATGCACCTAAGCTCAAAACTGCCCAGGACCCCTGTCAGACCCCTGGCAGTTGCTGGAGGAACGAGATAAGAGTGTGAATTACGACACCATGCAAGGGTAGTAAAGACTGTCCCACTGCTGGTGAAGGAACAACAGAACAGCATTTACTAAACCAACAACTGTTTAACTATAAGACATTATGCTTGCATTTATCTAAAGGTGGATATGTAATCCCAGTGCCTAAAAGGAATGTAAATGATTAATGTGTTAAACCCTAAACTCTCATAAACCAGTTGAGAGTAGCTAGTGGGAAAATAGACCATTCCACCAGCCCATGTAATTACCATACACTCATGGCTACAGTGAGTAAACCTCACAGCAGGGTGCTCCGGCCATGTGCTAGTCATGATCTCCACTGTCAAACCACATGTCAGTGGGTGAAATACTTCCTGGTCTTTCAACAGCCAATGGCTGTACCCTCAAACCAAAGGAGGGACTTAGCCATTGGCAGATTTAGGAAGCGTGTAGGGAAACAGAGGCTCAGATTCAAACCAACTAAGAAGAGTCCATACCTCATGTAACTACATGATGAACAACACAGCTCACATTGACCAATGGTATGTTAATGCAAAATATTAATAATCAATGAATAATGTGTTATCCATGTGTTGTAAACCTGCCTGTAATTGACGAATGTATTATGTATATTTCTGTCTCGTGCAGGTTATTTACCTAACCAATCACCAACTAACCGAACCCTAATAGCTAGTTCATGTGTTAAATGTATGTTTGTGTTAAAATGACAATAAAACTATAAAAGACACTTGAGTTATGTTAATTTAGGCTGGGGGTTCGAGTAAAGACAGCTAATTTTCCTTCCAGAGGGAGTAGCCAAAACGATATGTTATCAACTTAGCAAAGAAATAGCTATAAATCTGGACAATGCCAAAGAGGAGAACAATAGAGCCATATCTCAACCAATCACAACCTAACAAACTGTTGCATGCTCCGCCCCTCCCTCCTCCCCCAGTCATGCTATATGCAACCTTCTAGAATCTAGAAAGAAACTGGTAACTGTGAGATTGCTTTGTAAACTTAATATGTAACATATGAATCTATTTATATCCAATACATATATGTATGGACATTATGCACATTGTGAGTGACAATATATGTACAGTCTAACAATATTGAATACTATAATAAAATACTGCTTCAGTGTTACTGAAGCAGAGCCATAAGTAGAAGAAACAGCTGCTCATTATACTGTGATTTACATCCCAGCATATGTATCTTGCAAAAATGTTACTTGCTTTAATGTGATAATGTTTACTATTGCCTCTCTTTTTCAAAATCATTATGTTACTGGTTGAGAAATGCACAATTTTGATGTGCTTTTAAATAAATTATTAGTAAATAATGATACAATAAATATAGCAGAGTATACTTCAAGCACTTCTATTCACATATTCACTGTGAGACAATGAAAAGTCAAATCTAAATCAAATTACAATGAAACAAGAGGCAAATCTAAAGAAAGAAAGACATTCAGAATGACAGGTGAAAGTGACAAGTAACATGTTTAGAAGTATTTGCAGTGCAAGTTCAATCTTTAAATTTAGTTCACCTTGAAGTGTTGCCCACATTGACCACATCCATATGGCTTCTCCCCAGTGTGAATTATCTGGTGGCTTTTAAGGTTTGCCATTTGAGATAACTGCATGTCCACTGCTGTGTGTGTGTGTGTGTGTGTCTTTTCTTTTTTTTTTTCCCTTCTTTTTTTTAAACTTTTAAATTAATTCGATTAATTTCCTTATTTTCCACTCAATGACACTTGATCTATGTAGTGACACATTATTTTATGTTTATTTCTTTGTACAAACAGACATTCCTCCTATAAGGTTGCTGCTATCTACTATGCACGTCCTGCTGTCATTTACGTAAAATAAAAAACACCATTCATGTCCTTTTCCATGTGTGTGAATGAGTCCCTCTTGTTATTCAACCAGAGCGACTGAGACACTTTCAAGGTCTTTCAAGTTCCCATAGAAACTTAATTTGTACATGATTGCTCCAAATTCCTCCTGGACAATACTGAAGCAGAGCCATTAAGTAGAAGAAATGACTGCTCAAGAGTCATTATACTGTGATTTACATCCCAGTATCTTAATTTATCTTGGAAAAATGTTAGTTGCTTTAATATGATAATGTTTTATATTGCCTCTCTATATGTATGTTACTGGTTGAAATTGTCATGAACACAACACACTCCTACAAGCCACATATACAAAAAAACTATTGACTTTGAACATTTATTAAAACCAAGGAGGACACAAAACAAGTAAAGTGCAATGAGTCATTTATTTGTTTTCTAAATTACTCAATCCATGAACACACAGTACTCCTTCACATCTGGACTTATAATATCCCCTGTACATGTTTAGAATTCATTTACAGTGTAAGTTCAATCTTTAAATTGATTTCACCTTAATTAGTAGAAGACAGTGGTGTGGTTTCTGTACAGGACTGTTGTTGTGTTGTACAGAACAGTCATCCGTCTTCATAGACCTGGTCATACTTAGCGTTTCAATACATCCTAGGTGTCGATGGGCCGGTTCACCATTTGCATCCTGGGTGATCAAAAGTGTCGTATCATAATTCAGGTATAAATGTCGTCTAAGAGGAGGACAATCATCTACCCTATGATAGGGGGAAGAAAGGCTGTCTAATCTACTTAAACGTTTTAAATATGTTAGACGTGCAATCCTTTTCAGTGTATCACTCAAATAATTAATTCCATTCAGAATCCATTCCATGTTGATCTGACCCCCCATGCCAAAGTGCCAGCGCTCGTCCAGCACTGCAGTCTGCCATCAACGAGGTAGATGCTTGCACGCGACCTCTGCTTCTTGACGTTAGGAGTCTTACTGGTTATTACTAAAAGGTTAATAAATACTAGCTTCTGAAACACATATACTGATAGCACAAGTGAAGATGTACAATGTCTTTGTCACACGGATATTTCACTTTATGGACTGCACAACCTATCTCTGACTTTGACAAGTAACATAAACCACTATCACTGCTAGTCTGTATATGTGTTGTGCTCTCATTTGCATGCAGCATAAAGCTTAATAAAAAGCCCATATACATGTTAAGTTATCTTGTAAAACGTGTGTGTGCGCGTGTGTGCGTGTGTTCTCTGTTCTGTAGTGCTACAAGGTTGGTTATACAGTGATACCTTTGCAATGAAATCAACAAAGTCAACAAAGGCACACTGGAGCTTTTCCTACAGGCATGGTGGAAAAACGTGTAGCTTGTTTGAGTAAAACACGAGGCATCACAGCACAAACTATCTCTGACTTTGAAAAGTAAAGTACAAACAAACATTTCTCTAAAGGTTGCTGCTATCTATTATGCATGTCCTGCTGTCATTTACATGTAAAATAAACAACACCATTCATGTCCTTGTCCATGTATGTGTGAATGAGGGCTTATATTTACAATATTGCATAATATAAGCTTTTCCTACAGGCATAGTGGCAAAAAAGCCGAAAAGTAAAGCACATTTCTCTAAAGGTTGCTGCTATGCATGTCCTGCTGTAATTTACATGTAAACTAAACAACACCATTCATGTCCTTGTGTGTGAATGAGTCTCTCTTGTTATTCGACCAGAGCCATTGAGACACTTTCAAGGTCTTTCAAGTTCCCATATAAACTTAATGTGTACATGATTGACTCCAAATTCCTCCTGGACAATACAACCTTTTGTAGTGAAGGAACAGCATCTTATTTGTATTGTCTTTATTTGTGACACTAATAGAATGTTTTCTAGTGGGACATGACATCAAGCAACAAATCAACATTACATTCATCCTCCTCCTATGAATCTACAGTCAGCATATATACTTGTAATGCATGTATAGTTTAAATAATTAATTCCATGCAGAATTCATTCCATCTTGATCTGACCCCCCATGCCAAAGTGCCAGCGCTCACCCAGCACTGCAGTCTGCCATCAACGAGGCGGATGCGTGCACGCGACCTCTGCTTCTTGCCCTTAGGAGTCTTACTGGTTATTACTAAAAGGCTAATGAATATACTAGCTTCTGAAACACATATACTCATAGCACAAGTGAAGATGTACAATGTCTTTGTCACAAGGACATTTCACTGTATGGACTGCACAACCTATCTCTGACTTTGACAAGTAACATAAACCAGTATCATTGCTATTCTTATGTGTTGTGCTCTCATTTGCATGCAGCATAAAGCTTAATGTAAAGCCCATATACATGTTAATGTATCTTGTAAAACTGGTGTTTTGTATTTCCTTCCAAAGCATAATTCATTGGATTGACTGACATTAGTGCACTGTGCTCCTATAAACAAACTGTTGATGTTGAATGTTTATTTAAAATAAGAAAATATAATAGGAGTTACAGGTAGTTCATGTAACTGCAACCGCCCAGTGGACAGGACAGCTAGGAAAAGCTGTGTGTGTGTGTGTGTGTGTGTGTGTGTGCGCGCGTGCGCGCGTGCGTGCGTGCGTGCGTGCACGCACGCACGCACACACACACACAACCTGGTGTAGTGAGGGACAGCATCAACATTGTTTTATTTCAACATAAGCACAATGGAGCTTTTCCTACAAGCATGGTGGCAAAAAACGAAAAGTAAAGTACAAACATTTCTCTAAAGGTTGCTGCTAAAACATAAATCTATGTCAATTACATTGACAAAGATTGAGAATAAATGAATATTGGTAATGGATAATATTGTTTTTCTCCATCTTCAGCAAAATGTAGCTGGACATTATATAGGATGCTAATAATTAAAAAAGAAACAAGCCACCAACAACTGATCAACTGACCCTGACTCTTGACTCAGTGAATAAGAAATACAAAAAGAACAGTTAATTTATTTGTATCTATTATGCATGTCCTGCTGTCATTTTACATGTAAAATAAACAACACCATTCATGTCCTTGTCCATGTGTATGAATGAGTCTCTCTTGTTTAACCTCACCACTGTCTGAATGCATCATAGAAACCCACAAACACCTGGGCAGTGATGGCATCATTGTGGCAAAGCATCTGTCTATTACCTGCTCCAGTAGCAGGTAATGGACATCCAGACAGTAACAGTATAGGGCAGATCGATGGACAATGGCCTCTAGCATGCTTTGAGAAAAGATATCCTGACATAATTTACCAAGTTTTTTGTTCTCCCATGGTGGCAATATTGATGTCATAATGGTTCATTTAGCACTGAAATGGTTTATGATCACTAGGCCTAATGGGGACAGTTAGATGATCTACATGGACAAGTTGTGTCTGTGTGATGCAGTGTGATTTTCTTTCATTGGTGTATCAACATTTCAACATTTATTTTGTTTTAAATGTTCTCTGGCAAAACTGTTATGTGCTCCTACATTACAATGTGTGTTATTGTCTTCCAAAGTGTATTTCATGTCACTGCGGCTGTGATTGCCACATGCAGTACTCATATAAACAAAATCTAAACAAATGCTCATCTTGACTTTTTTACGTTTATTTGTGACTGCACCTAACATACTGTAACAACGAAATAAAAAGAGAATAATCTGTCACTACATAGATCAATTACTATGATAAGAAATGGCAATTTGGAGAAAATAAATTCATAATAGCATTATTCAATATTCATCATAATACTATATAGGTAGTTTGTTTTAGTCATTGCTAACAGTGAAATAACTTTTCATATAAAGCATGGACAACCCATGGGAGGAAAAAAAACATAAATCTATGTCAATTACATTGACAAAGATTGAGAATAAATGAATATTGGTAATGGATAATATTGTTTTTCTCTATCTTCAGCAAAATGTAGCTGGACATTATATAGTATAACAATAGGATGCTAATAATTAAAAAAAAGAAACAAGCCACCAACAACTGATCAACTGCCTGACTCTTGACTCAGTGAATAAGAAATACAAAAATAACAGTTAATTTAAACAGTATGTTTTATCTGGTGTGTTTTAAGGTTGCTCTTTTGGGATAAGTGTTGTCCACACTGATCACATCCATAGGGTTTCTCCCCAGTGTATTCTCTGGTGTGTTTTAAGGCTGGACATTTGAGAGAAGTGTTGTCCACACTAATCACATCCATAGGATTTATCTCCAGTGTGAATTATCTGGTGTGTTTAAAGGTTGCTCTTTTGGGAGAAGTGTTGTCCACACTGTTCACATCCATAGGGTTACTATCCAGTGTGAATTCTATGGTGCTTTTTAAGGCTGGACATTTCAGAGAAGTGTTGTCCACACTGATCACATCCATAAGGTTTCTCTCCAGTGTGAATTCTCTGGTGCTTTTTAAGGCTATCCATTCGAGAGAAGTGTTGTCCACACTGATCACATCCATATGGCTTCTCTCCTGTGTGAATTATCTGGTGCTTTTTAAGGCTGGACATTTCAGAGAAGTGTTGTCCACACTGATCACATCCATAGGGTTTCTCTCCTGTGTGGATTCTCTGGTGCGTTTTAAGGTTGGACATTAGGGTGAAGTGTTGTCCACACTGATCACATCCATAGGGTTTCTCTCCAGTGTGAATTCTCTGGTGTGTTTTAAGGTTGGACATTTTAGAGAAGTGTTGTCCACACTGATCACATCCATAGGGTTTCTCTCCAGTGTGAATTCTCTGGTGCGTTTTAAGGCTGGACATTAAAGAGAAGTGTTGTCCACACTGATCACATCCATAGGGTTTCTCTCCAGTGTGAATTCTCTGGTGTCTTTTAAGGTTCGACATTTTAGAGAAGTGTTGTCCACACTGATCACATCCATAGGGTTTCTCTCCAGTGTGAATTCTCTGGTGCGTTTTAAGGCTGGACATTAGAGAGAAGTGTTGTCCACACTGATCACATCCATAGGGTTTCTCTCCAGTGTGAATTATCTGATGGGTTTTAAGGTTGGACATTTGAGAGAAGTGTTCTCCACACTGATCACATCCATAGGGTTTCTCTCCAGTGTGAATTATCTGGTGCTTTTTAAGGCTGGACATTCCAGAGAAGTGTTGTCCACACTGATCACATCCATATGGTTTCTCTCCTGTGTGAATTATCTGGTGCTTTTTAAGGCTGGACATTTCAGAGAAGTGTTGTCCACACTGATCACATCCATAGGGTTTCTCTCCTGTGTGGATTCTCTGGTGCGTTTTAAGGTTGGACATTAGGGAGAAGTGTTGTCCACACTGATCACATCCATAGGGTTTCTCTCCAGTGTGAATTCTCTGGTGTGTTTTAAGGTTGGACATTTTAGAGAAGTGTTGTCCACACTGATCACATCCATAGGGTTTCTCTCCAGTGTGAATTCTCTGGTGCGTTTTAAGGCTGGACATTAGAGAGAAGTGTTGTCCACAATGATCACATCCATAGGGTTTCTCTCCAGTGTGAATTCTCTGGTGTATTTTAAGGTTGGACATTTTAGAGAAGTGTTGTCCACACTGATCACATCCATAGGGTTTCTCTCCAGTGTGAATTCTCTGGTGCGTTTTAAGGCTGGACATTTGAGAGAAGTGTTCTCCACACTGATCACATCCATAGGGTTTCTCTCCAGTGTGAATTTTCTGGTGCTTTTTAAGGCTGGACATTCGAGAGAAGTGTTGTCCACACTGATCACATCCATATGGTTTCTCTCCTGTGTGAATTATCTGGTGCTTTTTAAGGCTGGACATTTCAGAGAAGTGTTGTCCACACTGATCACATCCGTAGGGTTTCTCTCCTGTGTGGCTTCTCTGGTGCGTTTTAAGGTTGGACATTAGAGAGAAGTGTTGTCCACACTGATCACATCCATAGGGTTTCTCTCCAGTGTGAATTCTCTGATGGGTTTTAAGGTTGGACATTTGAGAGAAGTGTTCTCCACACTGATCACATCCATAGGGTTTCTCTCCAGTGTGTATTCTTTGGTGCTTTTTAAGGCTGGACATGTAATGGTAGCGTTGTCCACACTGGTCACAGCCATGCATTTTTGGTTTGTGTTCCTTTACTTTTGGCAAGACAGGGAGGCCAGACTGATGATGCAACACTGGATTGGAACAAAGATACATTTGTTAATAAAGAAATGCACAATTTGTATGTGCTTTTAAATAAATGAATAGTAAATAATGATACAATAAATATAGCAGAGTATACATGTTAAGTAATACTACAAGCACTTCTATTCACATATTCACTGTTAGACAATGAAAAGTCAAATCTAAATCAAATTACAATGAAACAAGAGGCAAATCTAAAGATTTACAATGAAACAAAATGATTGAGACATTCAAAATGACAGGTGAAAGTGGCAAGTAACATACCATGGTCTTTGGGTTCCTCCTGTTCAGCAGAGTTGAGGTTGATAGAGTTCATCTTCGCCTGAAGTCTGGAGTCCACAGTCAGATCTGATCAGAAATGATCCTGGAGCAGTTGTGGAGAACTGACACAGACCAACTCTTCTTATACTAGAGAGCCTGAGGTGGAGCCACTAACTGCTTGGATGCCTGTGGAAATATCCAGGATATTGGGATGTGTTAATGTTTAATAAATATGTTGTGGAGTAACAGAACATGCACCTAAGCTCAAAACTGCCCAGGACCCCTGTCAGACCCCTGGCAGTTGCTGGAGGAACGAGATAAGAGTGTGAATTACGACACCATGCAAGGGTAGTAAAGACTGTCCCACTGCTGGTGAAGGAACAACAGAACAGCATTTACTAAACCAACAACTGTTTAACTATAAGACATTATGCTTGCATTTATCTAAAGGTGGATATGTAATCCCAGTGCCTAAAAGGAATGTAAATGATTAATGTGTTAAACCCTAAACTCTCATAAACCAGTTGAGAGTAGCTAGTGGGAAAATAGACCATTCCACCAGCCCATGTAATTACCATACACTCATGGCTACAGTGAGTAAACCTCACAGCAGGGTGCTCCGGCCATGTGCTAGTCATGATCTCCACTGTCAAACCACATGTCAGTGGGTGAAATACTTCCTGGTCTTTCAACAGCCAATGGCTGTACCCTCAAACCAAAGGAGGGACTTAGCCATTGGCAGATTTAGGAAGCGTGTAGGGAAACAGAGGCTCAGATTCAAACCAACTAAGAAGAGTCCATACCTCATGTAACTACATGATGAACAACACAGCTCACATTGACCAATGGTATGTTAATGCAAAATATTAATAATCAATGAATAATGTGTTATCCATGTGTTGTAAACCTGCCTGTAATTGACGAATGTATTATGTATATTTCTGTCTCGTGCAGGTTATTTACCTAACCAATCACCAACTAACCGAACCCTAATAGCTAGTTCATGTGTTAAATGTATGTTTGTGTTAAAATGACAATAAAACTATAAAAGACACTTGAGTTATGTTAATTTAGGCTGGGGGTTCGAGTAAAGACAGCTAATTTTCCTTCCAGAGGGAGTAGCCAAAACGATATGTTATCAACTTAGCAAAGAAATAGCTATAAATCTGGACAATGCCAAAGAGGAGAACAATAGAGCCATATCTCAACCAATCACAACCTAACAAACTGTTGCATGCTCCGCCCCTCCCTCCTCCCCCAGTCATGCTATATGCAACCTTCTAGAATCTAGAAAGAAACTGGTAACTGTGAGATTGCTTTGTAAACTTAATATGTAACATATGAATCTATTTATATCCAATACATATATGTATGGACATTATGCACATTGTGAGTGACAATATATGTACAGTCTAACAATATTGAATACTATAATAAAATACTGCTTCAGTGTTACTGAAGCAGAGCCATAAGTAGAAGAAACAGCTGCTCATTATACTGTGATTTACATCCCAGCATATGTATCTTGCAAAAATGTTACTTGCTTTAATGTGATAATGTTTACTATTGCCTCTCTTTTTCAAAATCATTATGTTACTGGTTGAGAAATGCACAATTTTGATGTGCTTTTAAATAAATTATTAGTAAATAATGATACAATAAATATAGCAGAGTATACTTCAAGCACTTCTATTCACATATTCACTGTGAGACAATGAAAAGTCAAATCTAAATCAAATTACAATGAAACAAGAGGCAAATCTAAAGAAAGAAAGACATTCAGAATGACAGGTGAAAGTGACAAGTAACATGTTTAGAAGTATTTGCAGTGCAAGTTCAATCTTTAAATTTAGTTCACCTTGAAGTGTTGCCCACATTGACCACATCCATATGGCTTCTCCCCAGTGTGAATTATCTGGTGGCTTTTAAGGTTTGCCATTTGAGATAACTGCATGTCCACTGCTGTGTGTGTGTGTGTGTGTCTTTTCTTTTTTTTTTTCCCTTCTTTTTTTTAAACTTTTAAATTAATTCGATTAATTTCCTTATTTTCCACTCAATGACACTTGATCTATGTAGTGACACATTATTTTATGTTTATTTCTTTGTACAAACAGACATTCCTCCTATAAGGTTGCTGCTATCTACTATGCACGTCCTGCTGTCATTTACGTAAAATAAAAAACACCATTCATGTCCTTTTCCATGTGTGTGAATGAGTCCCTCTTGTTATTCAACCAGAGCGACTGAGACACTTTCAAGGTCTTTCAAGTTCCCATAGAAACTTAATTTGTACATGATTGCTCCAAATTCCTCCTGGACAATACAACCTATTGTAGTGAAGGAAGGAAGATATTAATGTATTTATATCCAATACATATATGTATGGACATTAGGCACAATCATACAGTGAGTATCTGGACAATATATGTACAGTCTAACACTATGGAATAATATAATTAAATAGTAATTAATTGTTACTGAAGCAGAGCCATTAAGTAGAAGAAATGACTCAAGAGTCATTATACTGTGATTTACATCCCAGTATCTTAATTTATCTTTACAAATGTTAGTTGCTTTAATATGATAATGTTTTCTATTGCCTCTCTATATGTATGTTACTGGTTGAAATTGTCATGAACACAACACACTCCTACAAGCCACATATACAAAAAACTATTGACTTTGAACATTTATTAAAACCAAGGAGGACACAAAACAAGTAAAGTGCAATGAGTCATTTATTTGTTTTCCAAATTACTCAATCCATGAACACACAGTACTCCTTCACATCTGGACTTATATCCCCTGTACATGTTTAGAATTAATTTACAGTGTAAGTTCAATCTTTAAATTGATTTAACCTTAATTAGTACCTAGAAGACAGTGGTGTGGTTTCTGTACAAGACTGTTGTGTTGTACAGAACAGTCATCCGTCTTCATAGACCTGGTCATACTTAGCGTTTCAATACATCCTAGGTGTCGATGGGCCGGTTCACCATTTGCATCCTGGGTGATCAAAAGTGTCGTATCATAATTCAGGTGTAAATGTCGTCTAAGAGGAGGACAATCATCTACCCTATGATAGGGGGAAGAAAGGCTGTCTAACCTACTTAAACGTTTTAAATATGTTAGACGTGCAATCCCTTTCAGTGTATCACTCAAATAATTAATTCCATTCAGAATCCATTCCATGTTGATCTGACCCCCCATGCCAAAGTGCCAGCGCTCGTCCAGCACTGCAGTCTGCCATCAACGAGGTAGATGCGTGCACGCGACCTCTGCTTCTTGACCTTAGGAGTCTTACTGGTTATTACTAAAAGGTTAATAAATACTAGCTTCTGAAACACATATACTCATAGCACAAGTGAAGATGTACAATGTCCTTGTCACAAGGATATTTCACTTTATGGACTGCACAACCCATCTCTGACTTTGAGTAACAAACCACTATCACTGCTAGTCTGTATATGTGTTGTGCTCTCATTTGCATGCAGCATAAAGCTTAATAAAAAGCCCATATACATGTTAACGTATCTTGTAAAACGTGTGTGTGTGTGCGTGCGTGTGCGTGCAACCTGGTGTAGTGAGGGACAGCATCAACATTGTTTTATTAAGGGACCAAGAAGTCACGAAGTGACTTTGGTCACTTATTGCTTTTGTGTTTATTTTTCTTCTCCTTCTCCTCCTCCTTCCGCCAAAAATAGCTGTTCTGACTGAACCGTGCAGTCGGTTTTCTAGTCGGTAGTCTGGTAGAGGAAACGGCATGGCCCTCCATGATGATTGGCCAAATGGTGGCGCTATAGCACTCAATTGAAAATGCAAACTTTGAACGTGCATATCTCATGAACCGTTTGACCGTTGGCAATGACACTTTGATACACATATGTGTCTCATCATGCCGAACAACTTTCGTGTTCTGACTTTTGACCTCTGACCTTTAGATCACCCGCCATTTGTAATTATATGAAACAGTTAAAATGTATCTCCTCCCAGGTTCTTTGATAAAAATGCACAAAAACGTCTACACGTGAACTTTGGACCTATACGGACAAATAAACGTAGTACATTTATTTTAAGTCAAAAAATGAAGTTTTTATGAGCCAATGAAAATTTCTGGTTTGTGAAAATTCTTCTTTTGTCCCCAATACATACATGCAGCGTCATATGCTTTTGCAACTGTACAGTATGGTAGAGGGTCATGCCAAATAGCACTGTTACATGAAAACACACTGTAGTAATGGATAAAGACCAGGACAGTTGTTACCAAAAATACTGGATGATGTTACTTTTTAGAATGAGTCAACTGACTGTCTGCATAGCTCAGTTGGTAGAGCTCTCACCTTTGGACCACAGGGTCACTGGTTCAAATCCAGGTAGCGACAACTCAGCCTGTGATTCGTATTTGTGCATATTGTTCTTATTGCGTATTGTCTTCTTTCTTGGTCCCGCCTTATCGCTGCTTGCAGCTATATTTTAGTTTGTATTAGTTTGAGTCTTTTGGATCTCTAGGACTCCAATCGACACTGTAAAATCCATTGCTAATGTAACTCTACAAATGGAACCAAATGGATCTGGATATGTAAAGGTAGTTCACCTAAAAAATGACGTAATAATTGAAGCCTTGTCGCATTCCTGAGGCAATGTGATGACCAGTGCATGGAGTCAACGTGTCTCCTACTGACCAATGACCTGCTCATCAAATTATTGGCTCAGGAATGAGACAAAAACAAAAGAAAGAAAATTCATCTTTTTGGGTGAACTACAAATCTACTCTACAAATGCTTTCTAAATCAGTAGTTTTCACACTTTCAGGGTTTTTCTCCAATGTTCAAAAATAGTATGTACAAGCAAGCTTGAATATCTGCTGTTTTTAGGCAATGATGAATGTTAAAATGACAGATGCTTTCGCGGTTTTAACAGGTTCAAACAGGGGGCAGACGATGGAGAGTCCATGAACTTTTAGAACAGATTCGCACCGAGTCTGTTTGATTCAAACTGGTCCCCGCTGGCCATGATTCACATTGGTCTTGATTCTTCCGCACCCAAGTACACTTCATTCAACTGTATTCAATGCTTTCACATTGCAGCGATCCGTATCCGAGTATACACTTCAATCAGTCCCGAGACTACCTCCATGTGGTGACTTATGGTCCCGGGAATAGTTGGGTGATCCGCTCCGGAGAATGGTACTCAGCATTTACACTACCCCCCCCACATCTGCCAGACTGCCAAGTGGCCCTGAGTGCACACCCGGGACCATAGTGTGAATCTGCTTTCAGAGCCAGAGAGTGTACCAATCCCATTCTATTGACATTTCTCACAAACAGGCATGCATGGACAGTAAAAGATGCTGTGCGGATTTCCCAGGCGAGGGGTGGGCAACTTTGACGATGGAGACGGCCGCTATAATTCCACACTAACTCCAGAGGGCCACATTGCATATACTGTACTGTTGTAGCAAAAATAGCCGATCTACAAGCTCAAGATCAGCTATTTTTTGCTATTATTTGAATTGAAATCCTGAATTATTTTTTGCTATTCTTGAATTGGAACAATCTTGAAGTACAATTTGTATTGAATTTCAAAAGCCTTTAATTATAGTTAGTTATAGTTAGTTTAGTTATGACCAGTAAGACGCCTGAGGGCGAGAAGCATGCACGCATCCGCCTCGTTGATGGCAGACTGCTGGGCAAGCGCTGGCGCTTCGGCATGGGGTTCAGATCAACATGGAATGAATTGTGTACTGGCCTGTGTTTTCAGTTTTTTACTGTTTCTAGGATTAGTTCTGAGATAAATGCATTTGAAGTTTTATCTTTCATTTAACATTTTTTCTGCTGGGCGTACATACCCATGCCATATATCATTTTAAAGAGTGGCTTGTCTAGTTCAATTAAAAAAAAGAAAAGTTTCTCACATGTACCATTGTGGATATATTGCCATCTAAAAGTAGCATGGTCCGTCATGAAAATGCAGTATTTTGTCTGATCAATCCATCTAAAACTGCCAATATCTCTAAAATGGAACATGATAGAAACTCAAATTGTTGGATGAAATTATACATTTTAACACATATTTTGATATATCATGTTTACATAGTCCTACCAGTACAGCATCTATGGATGCATGTTTCTCAGAAATCAGTTTATGAAAAAGACTTGGTGCCCATGATATGTATCAATCATGTAGATAACCATGTATTCTAATCATGTTGTTGTTTTTTGTTTTGTTTGTTTTTTATACGGCAATTATGTATTCTGGATATTCTATATTTCTTGTACAATGTTTCATTGTGTTTTACATAGAGGCCTCGTATAAGCCCCTTGGGCTTTTTGCCTCAGCCTAGCACTTTACCCTTCTTATATTTGTAATTTTGTATGTTCACTGTAGGCCTATAGTTTTTATACTGTGCTGAAAAAAATTATATATATATATTATTAAATCGTGAAAATGTGGCGCAAAATTGGAATATATATTTTTTTCAGAACGAACATGTTTTACTGAAATCTTTGCTTCTGGGGGGTTCCTGGAACAACATATTTTTAGATGGAGTTCAGCGGCCTCTTACATAAATTTTTTGGGTTCCTTGACATGAAATATTGAGCACCACTAAACATAGGTATTTCAGAAAACTGTCAGGATTTAGAAGACATTTTTTAAATGTCGACGTCAGGCCAAAATGGGTTAATGCCTGCCATCATGGCAGTCAGATATGGAGTGTGTTAGTTACTGTACAATACTTTGTCATATGGGACGTATCACAAACATGAGCTGGAAATGTACTGTAGCCCCAACACCTGACGAACACATGGAGGTAGAGAGTGTACGATTTCCATCATCCCTTTCATTCATAACACAATCACATACTCCATTGCAGGTTGTTTGAAATACATAGGATGGCCTGAAGCATAAATATTCTTTGAAGACCAAAGATCAATTGTCTGCGGTGATCAAAAACTACAGTGTTGTGGCATGATTCCTTTGAAGTATAAAAAGCAATTCCGCAGAATGTCCTGATTTCCATCATTGCTGAATCAGTGACATTTGCTTAACCTATGAAGCAGTGCCCTGTCACTGTCCAATCTACTTTGAGTGATATAGCTAAAGAGAACCATTATATTACATTGAACACAACAAAGTTCACAGCGGTTATGCATGAAGATAAGACATCGAGACGTTTTGTCAGCGAATGCCAGGAGAAAGTACATTGGGGGCGCGTTTTCAGCTGACAGGGCAGAGCCGCTAGGCTAGATGAAGAGACCACCTTGAAAGCAGAAGGTTGTTGTGTTTGATGTGCAGTTATGTAACGTGCACTCAGTGTGTTCATGTGTGCGTCCTTAGCTGTGCCTGGCTGACCCTGCCGATGAAATAATTCAATCTACCTATTCTTACCTTCCTACCTGCCTACACCTTCCTGTCTAACTACCTACAGTACCCACTGTAAGTTATTTTGACCATGTGAATTACGACAGGGAATATCATGTCAGTATCATGGTCAGTGTCTTGGTCAGTATCATGTCAGTGTCATGTCAGTATCTTGGTCAGTATCATGGCCAGTATCATGTCAGTATCATGGCCAGTATCATGTCAGTGTCTTGGTCAGTGTCATGTCAGTATCATGATCAGTATCATGTCAGTATCATGGTCAGTATCGTGGTCAGTATCTTGGCCAGTATCATGTCAGAATTACACATTTTGTCTCAATATTTTATATCATATCTTGTATGGGTGCATATTAATGAACAAATTACGCTGTCAATATTATGTGACCTATCAGGCTAAATTCGACCACTGTAATGTCTTGCCTGTGACTGCAGAGATCACGGTCAACAAATGAATCGAGCAAATAAAGCATCTACGGAGGAACCTAGAATACACAACGATGGTGCGGTGAACGTGCCTCTTGACTGTGAAAGTGACTAGTGTTATATAATGACCCAAGTGCTGCTGAGGAGCCCCGCCGAGGAGCCCTGTGCTGCTGAGGAGCCCTGTGCTGCTGAGGAGCCCCGCTCCTTTTAACCATGCTATCTCTCCCTCTAGATCCTTATCGAGCCTCTTCCACAGAGTAATATGTGTGACCTTTTCATGATGAAGCACAGAGGGCCAGATCCCTGACACGCCGCTTTGTCTCGGGGAATCTTTATCTGAGGAGTGTTTCAGCTCTCTCTCTCTCTCTCTCTCTCTCTCCAGACAGTGCAAGGATGCATGACAGCATCTTGAGCTATTCAAAAGGCCACTCACTCTCTCTCCTATTTTACTCGACAACTATAAAGCCACATTTATACTTTGTCGTACAGTGGTTCGCATCTGCGGCGCATTGATGTATTAACGCAGGGGCTTTCAACCCTTTTCATTTCAAGGTCCATTATTTATTCGACATTTGAGCCACGTACGGACCACCATTTTATGGCATAGCCTCTCAGACCCAAGACTTAGTCTATATTTTGTTGTCGTTGGATAGGATTCTGTCCACATTAATTCCATGCTGAATTGAAGTGGTACCATAGGAGAGACAACAGGTGTTGATCAAAATGAAACCAAATGGACCCAAATTAAACCAAATGGACCTTTCATTGGGTTAAAGATCAAGTTAAAGGTCAAGAGTTAAAGATCTATAAGGGTCCATTTGGTTTCATTTTCCACTCAAGAGTTAAAGATCTATAAGGGTCCATTTATAACAATCAGAACCATAAAGTTGTATGTCTGAGTTATATTAAACAAAGTAAAGAAATAAAGCAGGTCCTGTACTTGCCACAGTGAATCTTTATACTGTAAATGAACTGTATCGCAGAGCAAAAGGAAAACACAAACTATTGATTTTTAACTTAAGTTGCAATGTCTTTATCTTGTTTAAAGTTGATCAAACAAAAATAATACAATTGAACAATCAAAGTCTCTTCAAAATGTAACTGAAAATGTTCACTTCAGATTAGTTTTTCCCGTAATGTCCCTTTAAAAAGGTGTCCCAGGGTCAAAGTAATCCCCCAAAAGTAATCCAAGCGTTGTAGATCTTCTCTTTTGTTAAATAAAAGTAGCCCTTAAAGTTATAAAACAGAAAGGCAATGCATTGCTCACTGGAAAAAAGAAAAGTATATCCTTCTCACCCAACCTTTAAGAGGAGTCCTCCGCTGGTTCCTTTGTTGATCACAAGCTCTGATTTGTTTGTTCAGAGTAGGCTACCAAGCCTCAGAAATGTCCGACCAAACTTTACTTATTTCCACACCCAAAGTTCTTCGGTCAAACTGCATATCCGTTTGAGTTAAATTCAGATATTTGCTTAGTATTGGCTTGAAAAGAGTGTGTTTGACTAACAAATAACAACCACAGCAAACACTCTTCTAACTATAGCTTCCTGATAGTTCACTTCCTGGAATTGGAACTATTCCTAGAACTATTGCTCACATACATTTCCCCACAGCTCCCCCTATGACCAAACTGTCATTTTGTCAACAGAAAATGTTATGTATGACCACTAGAATTTCGCGGGCCTTCGGCCCGCTCATCCCAGAGTTGCGTTGCCCCGCGTTGCGATACAGAAGTCCACAGATACAGAAGTCCCCAGTGACACGCGTTGTATGCAGCTGTTTTGTGTTGCAGCGCGTGCGCGCGCGCGCGTGTAGTGTTGTTGTTCTTATCCATAACAATAAATGGATCAAATATGCTCTATATTAGTTATGTATAGATTTAAAGCAGTGGCTGTCAAAGGTGTGATCCAGGGACCCTCATGGTTCCTTGAGGGGGTTCCAAATGGACCCATTATAGGTCTGTAACTCTGAGAGTGTACAAATGGAACCAAGTGGACCCTACAGGTCTGTAACTCTGAGAGTGTACAAATGGAACCAAATGGACTCTTTTATAACGTTTAACTGTGATACTGTACAAATGGAATCAAATGGGACTCTTATGGGTCCATTTGGTTTTACTCTCAGAGTTATGGGGGTCCTTGAAATTAAAAAGGTTGAGAACCTGTATGCAATGGCTTATGTCTTGTAAAAAGAGAGACCAGCCTATTCTCCAAACCATCATATCTTATGCTTTGCTAGGTTGTACAAATTAATATTGGGTCAATATAATTTGCAGGACTCACGTGTGTGCTCTCTGTCTCTCTCGCTCTCTTCTCTGTCCTCCGTCTCTGGGGTGTGTGGGGGGGGGGGGGGGGGGGGGGATTAGTTGCGCTGCCTGCGACAGTGCTATACTTCTCCAGCAGCGGTGCAGAACCGAGAGAGTGACACATTCTTGTGGATGTAAACTGCGCAAGTTGTAGCGTTAAAGTTCGGATTGTGTAGTCGCACCGGTGGTACAAAGTGAATGTTACAACTCGCACGGTGATGTTGTAAGGCGCAAATGCGAGTACCTAGTCGCACTGTCGAGCCCTGTGTAGTGTAGTGGCATTTTCGCTGCATCGCGAGGCGATCCAAATTCCCCCCCGCGCACGCACGCACGCACACACACACACACACACACACACACTGTACGTAGCTGTGTGTTGTTGCAGCGCGCGCGTGTGCGTGTAGTGTTGTTGTTGTTGTTCGTGTCCATATATGCGCGTCGGTTTGTCCCGCTTGTACCACGCCAGGTTTGCACAGTGCGCGCAGTGCGATATTTCCGAACGTGGGCGTTGTGTGTGTGTGTGGGTGTGTGTGTGTGTGTGTGGCTGGCTGTGTTTTGTTGCGTGGGGATCGCCATGTGAGGGGGCTAGCCAATAAGGGCCCTGTGTTGCATGTGGAGAATTGTGTAGGTTAGTGTGTGTGGTGTAGCCGAACGGGGTGGTGAGAACATGAGGGGGATGTAGCACAGCAATCGGTGACCCCTACATTAAGCTGTGTTGCTCCCAAGATGCAGTGCAAATGCGTGTTGTAGCAACCGTAGCCAATGGGAAAACAGGATGCAGTGTTGCCAGGTCCGCGAATTGTAAGCGAGTTGTAAGTAGCGTGTTGAATGGCATTTTTTCTGGGCTTGTTTTCATAGACCTGGCAACAAATTAGGCGGGGGTGTCGGTGCTTGTGGCGTGTTTGTGTTTATTATTGATATTGATGTTTGTGAGTGTGGACGGGAGGCGGCTGTAGTGGCAGTGCAATGACAGTTTTTACGCGGGTGTTGTTGATTGTGGGCGTGCGGCGCGACATGAGGAGATAGCCGTGGATCGACGCGGAAGGCTGTGTCGTGTTAGTGTGTTGTTGCAGTGTGTGTTGCAGCGTGTTGCAGCGTGTCAGTGACGTAGTAGCTGGTGACTTTAGTTTCCTGGTGTGGGCATTGGGCACATGTTTTCAAATGTATAATAGATGGTTCAACTACACAAAACACACAGTATATTCTCCGTACAGTACACTACATTTCAGTGTTAAATATTCAACCATAGGTTCAACCAATATATTCCCTTGTTATTCCCCAGTTTGTTTCATTTTCTTTCAATACACATAAAAGGACAGGAAATACATTATTTCACACATTTTATGTGGCAGTGTCACACATTTGGTTACCAACTCTCCTTCATTGAGCTGGGGACCACCTGGAATCCCCTCAAGGACCACTGGTTGAAAACCACTGTATTAACGGTTACCCAGTCTGCCTAATATAAACAAAAGAATAGAACTGGGCTGGCACGGTAAGTGCAGGACCAACAGTGGATATATATTTAAAAAAATCACACCCGTGTGAACTGAGTGGTGCAACTCCTCTCCCCTCTCCCCCCTCCCCCTCCCCCCCCCCCCCCCCCCCCTCTCATTAGCTATGCAGCACTATCTCTCTCTCTCTGTTTCTGGCACAACAGCGCCACTTTTGCTCCTACTGGTACTCTAAACATAGTCACATTAGGTACATAGGTTAAGACGGACATTGCCGTTCCTTGGAGTGGTTGCACCACTCAAAAATACAAGTCTGCACACTGTAACTTTGTCAAACTCCCAGTCAAGGCTTTATTATAGATTACCATTTTGACACAGAGTTGATGAAGACTCTGATGTTGAAACATACCTAATAAAGCCTTGACTGGGAGATTTACAAAGTTACAGTGTGCAGACTTTTTATATGGCCTAATATAAACACCTTGGAAATAAGTGAAATAAAGTGCCAACTCAACATTTCCTTTGACGTCAATATCAAAGTTTGTTTTGAGAGTCTGAATGTCTTGATGTCGGCACACATAATACGTAATTGTATTGGATTTGTACATCTGACGACGGCTGTATCTGGGCCAAAACAATGTCATGTAATTAACGTTACAATTGAAAAGGTTTTATAAGTTACATGAAATGATAATACATTATAGTGGAGTGAGTGTCGCTTGAGTCTTTTTCTCTGATGTGTATTTGAAGGCTGTTTGAGCGCAAGCCTTTGGGAAAAATCAGTTTAGAGCAAGAGTAAATCCTTCAGCTCCTCTGAACAGTGTGAAAGAGTAATTAAATGCAACTGAGAGCGATAAAAGTGTTAAAGAGTAATGAAACATTATAATTAGGATAACAAACACTTTATCTATAAAGCACTTGCATCGAAACAAAGTAAAGCAAAGTGCTTTACATAAAAAAATCAAATCAAAGAACAAAAACCCATTAGGACACTAAAGGACGGCAACAAATGCAAGTTCCCCCAGTTTGAGCAAGAGCAAAAATCAGACCCGTCTGAACTGAGCGGTGCAGGCCTGTGTGTGTGTGTGTGTGTGTGTGTGTACACATGTGTGTGCGCATGTGTGTGTGCGCATGTGTGCGTGTGCGTGCGTGTGCGTGTGTGTGTGCGCATGTGTGTGTGTGTGTTTGTGTACATGTGTGTGCGCATGTGTGTGCGCGCATGTGTGTGCGTGTGTGTGTGTGAGGCTGTTCAACAGTGACACCAGCGGTATTGCCGTTCTCAAGCGGACATACAGTACATACATGGAGGCATACATACCGTAAGGACACACGTTGCTGTTCATTGGAGTGGTTAGACGCGGGTGTGCTCATTTGTGGGTCACAGACCATTTTTATGGATTACAACTCGAGTAAAAAATCCCAATCCCTTTCTTTCTCTCTCTTTCTTTCTTTCATAAAAATCTTTTTAAAAAACAAGTCTAAGAAATTCCATTCACTAGTTTGGGTCCCGGGCAAAATGTCTCTTTTGGGTCTCGACATGAAAAGCCAAACACCCCCCTGTGAACAGGACGTTTTCCTGCAGCTTGTTGGCAACTTTACAGGAAAACAATTATCGGATCGAGAGTGACATTAAAATTCCAGGAGAGGTCGTGAAATGTCAAAGGTCACGGAAAAAAGGCCAAACTCATTTTCTGCCATTCCTTAGACAAAAGTAGTCCAAGCTACTACAAGCTGAACAATTATCAAACTGAGCAATGATCCTATCCATACAAGACTCATAGGGTTGAGAGCAGTGGTGGAAGGTACAGCGGTGGAAACTATAACTAAGTACATTTTACTTAAGTACTGTACTTACAATTGAGGTTCCAATTTCCAATACCTTTACTTCTATTCCAATACATCATGTACTGTAGCCCTATATACATTTTGACCATTAGGTGACGCATTGTGAGCTTGTAGATCTACTATTTTCAAAATATTTTTATACATTTGAAAACTTGAAATGTGACATTCTGCACATTGAGTACATTTACTTTTGGTACTTTAAGTAAATGTAGTAAGTATGTTTTACTTGAGTACATACAGTACGTGTACTTAACATTTGAGCTTCACAGAGGAGCAGCTATGAAACCAGTGTCAAGCTGACAACCGATCTCAGGTTGACGTTCCTCGTCGACGTTTAAGGTCACGTTTAGTCCCAGCCTGTCTCCCATAATATTATGCCATTCATAAGAGCCCTTATTCTGAAGAGCTACCAGTTGATTTAATGAACTGGAAATAACAATCATTTCATTTTCGTCAGAAGCTCTGAAACGTTATCGCGAGGTCGTGGGGATATTTTATTGAGCTTCTAAAACATGTATGTTCTGTATGATCACCTCAATCTGAGCTTCAATTCTGAGAAAAACGCAGCTAAAGATTGTCGCTAAAGATAGTTTGGACAGAGGCAAAATATTGAATGATGTCACAACATGGAAGCACAGCGTTGCTCGGCGACCGAGACGCCAAGAACCGGTAAATGTAATATTTGCAATGCTGGATCGCATTATAACACTAAGGATGACCCCTTAGTAAGGGGTCATCCGATCACGTCCTAGGCGATCTGTGACTATTAAATGAATGTGTCCAATCACGCCCTTAGCAGAAAATGACAAATTAATATTTGTAGATACTAGAGCAGTGCCCGTTGGAGCCTCTACAGCGGTGCCCGTCGAGCACTGGCCTACTTGGAACGATGCAAGTTGGAAATGCATGCCCCACCCACATAATATGTCTGTCCCTTTTATGCCCATATATGGAGTTCTTTGTCAGGCATGCACAAATATGGAGTCAATGCAGACGTCAGAATGATGTCAGAACAGGGCAACTCCATATATGGACACTGGGCAGGCGGGGCCTTGTCCAGAGCACAGACAGAGGCCTTTTTGGGGCGGTTCTGGATAACAGTGGGTCCGACCGACTCGACACCGGCATTGCAAATCCATGTGGTGATGTGGAACGCGTGTGTCGAATTTGAACACACACACACACACACACACACACACACACACACACACACACACACACACACACACACACACACACACACACACACACACACACACACACACACACACACACACACACACACACACACACACACACACACAGTATTACAGTTAGATGTGTATACTGGTTGCCAACGTTACCAAGATATAATACTTGGAGGTCAGTCTGGAGTTTGTGGAACTCTATGTTTGGGCATATTCGATGATGTCATATTTGATGACATATTTTAGTCAGCTTTACTTAAAAGCGGATTCCACAGTTTGGAAGGGCCTTTAGTGAAAAAGGAGAGACGCTTGTTCACCGAGGTGATACCATTAGAGCAGAGATATTGTGCTGTAGTCACATTCCAGGATACTTAAAGACAGTTATTCACCTTTTAAGTTCAATTTGAATTATATTTCTAGTCGTCCAAGTTCCAACACACTTCCACTTTTATTCTCAGCGGAGCGGTGTAGAAATGGCCTCCGCCTTCAGTCTCCTGTCTGAAGATCACTTCATGTGTTCTATCTGTATGGACGTGTTCACTGATCCAATCAGCACCCCATGTGGACACAACTACTGCAAAGCCTGCATCACAAACTACTGGGACGCTAAGGATGTGTGCAAGTGTCCACTATGCAACAGAACGTGCTTCAAGAATCAAGAATTCTTTGTTAATAAAGTCTTCTCTGAGATGGCCGATCGGTTCAGGACTCACAAGTTGAAAGAAGAATATAAAACAAAGACTGAGGCAGAAGTTCGGCCGATGATCCAGGAGAGACTAATGAAGATTCAGGAGGTCAAACGCTCAGTAGAGCTCAGCAGGAGAGATGCAGATACAGTCATAGCAGACTGTATCCAGCATGTCTTCACTGCTCTGATCAGCTGTATTGAGAGAAGCCAGGCTGAGCTCATTAGTGTGATTGAAGAGAAGCAGAAAACAACAGAGAAACAGGCTGAAGGCTTCATCAAAGTTCTGCAACAGGAAGTCACTCAATTAGAGAATCGAAGCTCTGAGCTGAAACCAGACCACCTCCACCAGCTCCTCCAGAACTTCGAATCCAACAAATCCCTGCTACTCACCAAAAACTGGACAAAGAGCAATGTCTGTCAATATCAGTCTTCACATGTGGGGACAGTGAGGACAGCTATGTCTCAGCTGGAGAAGACACTCGGTCAAGAAATGAAGAAAATGTGTAATGTTGAGCTGGATATGGTCCGGGAATATGGGGTGTCTGTAATTCTGGACCCTCATACAGCAAACTGGGAACTCATCCTGTCTGGGGATGGAACACAAGTGGCTCGTGGAAACAATGTTAACAATCTCGCTGGAAACACAGAGAGATTCACTAGCTATAACACAGAGAGATCCACTAGCTATGCCAATGTGTTAGGAAAAGAAGGTTTCTCAGGAAGCTTTTACTATGAAGTTCAAGTTACAGGGAAGTCTCAGTGGAAATTAGGAGTGGTCAGAGAGTCCATCAACAGGAAAGTTCTAATCGAACTGAGTCCCAACAATGGATGCTGGACTATATCGTTATTTAATGGAAAGGACTACATGGCCGCTGCTGCTGACCGTGATGTCTACCTCCCTGTAAAAGAGAAGGTCCAGAAAGTGGGAGTGTTTGTGGACTATGAGGAGGGTACGGTCTCCTTTTATGATGTAGAGACCGGAGTTCACCTCTACTCCTTCACCGGCTGCACCTTCACTGAGAAACTCTTTCCATTCTTCGATCCCGGTCGTGCACGTAGAAACCATGCTCCTCTGATCATCTGTCCTATGCCACAGATATGCCATTTAGGGGCCTTAGGGGAATTATTTATAGCCGGACGCCTGGTTGTGCCAGCCGGACGCCTGGTTGTGCCAATGACCAGCCTAAAAAACTGAGGTGACCGAGAGCCTTCACAGTGACTGCCTCCACTGTTCCAGAGACTGAGTAACAATGTAAGAAATGGTTAAAAAGGAACCCCATGGGACATTATTTCAGCTTGGTAACACACTTAACACACTTAAGCCATTTAGGCCTGAGGCCGATTCTAAAAACGCCTCTAAATCCTGACCTAAGTTTTCTGGAAAAACTTAATTTATATAGCAGCAGCATTTTTTTTACATTTTTGAATAACCCCAAAATGGGTTCCCGGCCTGAAGGGGTAAAACATCAAAAGGGGTTCCCGCCCAGAATAAGGAAAAACAGTTGGAAAGAAAAAAATCCACCTCAAAAAGTTACTGAAAAGAGAAGTATAGATCAAGATGTGCTTGCATCTTAATAACCATTTACATGTATTCCTTGGATCCGAAACGTGTTAATTTGTAGGTTGTTTATTTCAATATATGCTGTTATCTCCATTTTTCTATTTTCGGATTTGGGTAGGATTGTGTAACAAAGGGTTAAAAATGAACCCCATGGGACATTTTTCTTGCCGGTTACCAGGCAGAATCTTAAAATACACCCTTCAAGGTTTCAGAAAAAAACAGTCAAAAAGTACACTCCAAAAAGTGTAGATCTGATCTGAACGTTTTCAGCAATACTAGATGTGATCCGAACATTTTCAGCTATTTTTGTGCAGTTTTTGCCCCGAAAGAGAGTCAAGACATGCTCATAATAACCATTTATTTGAATTCCTTGGGTCCTAATTGTATGGAATCATGTGTTAATTTGTCCCTGTAGGTTGTTTGTCAATAGTTATGCTGTTTTCTCTTGTCTCTTCATTTGCATATTTAGGTAGGGTATGCCTAAGAAAGGGTTAAAAATGAACCCCTTGGGACATTATTCTTTCTTGTTACCTGGCAGAATCTTAAAATAGATCAGAAAAAGGATTCAGAAAAAACAGTTGTGTTAAAAAATCCACCCTATGTGCCTAAACGGGGGGGGGGTTTAGGCCCAAAACCCCCCGTTCCATCTAGACTAATTTCTGGCATATGGGTACCACTAAAAGGGACAAAGGTTGCATATGATTTTTGTATTGCTACATGTCTGTAGTTTATGAAATGATAGCAATCTCAAAATGGCATGCAGCTGATTACTTGTTTTCAGCCCTGAAAATATGGTATCTGATGAAAGAAATTGGTACATAGTGATTGGCATAACTTGGCAACTAATGGGCAGATTTGGATGATTCTGCTATCAAAGTATAGGTTTTCTGGGGTGCTTAGTTTATTTATGAGATGACTGAAGCAATTCAAGTTCATTCAAAGGTCGAAGGTCACGGTAATTTTCGATTCAAAATGTTAACAAAACTGGCATATCTTGGCGGTAATTTTCGATTCAAAATGTTAACAAAACTGGCATATCTTGGCCTTGACTTTTATGTTGACCTTGATCTCAATAATACGTATAGCAAATAAAAATCAATTAGTTTTAGTTTTTTATTATCACGATAATCAAATATTACATCAGTGCCAAATGTATTTTGCCCTCCGTTCTCCCCTTCAGTCAGGTCCTTATTTTAAGGCAAAGTTTAGCCCAGGTCGTAAGTTAGCAAACGGCTAACGGATCGACCCGCAATCTCTTTATAATGCACCCGAAACGTATCCCCAAGCTATCTGGTGCAGGGGCTGTTTGCATCCAGTGAATTGTTATCTGTCCACTGTCCACCATCAGCAGTTGTCCATCCACTCTGTATGGGATCTCAAGATGGGTGAGTCTGCAGAGAGCATCTCCATATTCAAGTCTGGTAATTGGCACGGAGGGCATGGAGAAATAGACTTTCTCTACATGGTGGGAGTTGACTGGAATCAGCCTCCCCTTTCCTGGCACAGAAAAGCTGGTAGCGGATCTCGTTCACGTCAATCGAGGTGGTCCCAGACAGGTACCAGCTACAAATGAAATATATATATAATATATATATATATAATATATATATATATATATATAATATAATATATATATATATATATATATATATATATATATATATATATATTCAGGCTCCAGGCTTCAGTTCAGACTGAACCCCTTGGTCCCCCCTGGTGTCTTTGTTGACTGTCTCTTCAACTGCTTGATCCACAGGGATTCTACCAAAAGGGTTTTGTGTTCCAATCTGGACTGACAATGCACCCTCCATGAAATTCTGATGCACATCTGGATGGTTGATTGGTAGTTTGGTCATCTCTGCATAGTAATAGGGAAGATAACGTGCATAATTCAGCCTATCGTATACAAAACACCAAGGTATTATGGCACGGATTGATGCTAGGTGTAGAAGCCAGTCACCTTCACGTGAAGCTCTGATGAGTCCCAACAATATCTCTACCATGTCCATTGTCCAGGTATGACATCCAGAACTTGGAAAGACCGCCATTTATACATGAGGTGTCTGAGGTATGCATCCAAAAGCTCCAGGATTTGAGTGCAGGAGACATTTTGGAGGACCTCAGCAAAGGCCCTTTGTGATACATCGCTGCATAAATCATTGACAACCTTCAGGGTTTCTTCCAGGTATACCAAATCTGTTGGGTGATGAAGCTCTAACCATGGCAGGAAACCTTTCCATGCCAGCCGGTATACAGTGCCTCATACACCAGCTTGTGAAGTCTAACAGCTCTGTTGTACTTCATCCCATCCATGACACCAGCTATTGAACCTTCGGCTATCACCCCCGATTCTACACAAAAGTCCTGCAAACCAGCATCTTGGAACGCATTTTCCAATAGTAGACAATAGCATACAAAGTGTATGGAAGACTCCCAGTCGAATAATTACTTTGTCTTGGAATTTATCAGGATGCTTCCAAGATACTTCCACAGCCTTGGCATAAAGAGCTTGATCGAAGACGCAAACAATCTTCGTCAACTTCAATGCATTACGGCAACTGACTGAGTCAACATTTCATGTACTGTAGACATCTGTGTGGGTGCATTGTGTGGGTGCATTGATGGTGGGTAGGTAGCCTATGTTGTCATTCTGTACAGGCAGTCCAACTCTTGTGAGAATGTTGAATCCTGTCCAGCCACTAACAGATTGACTGTCTTCACTGGAAAGGCGGGACATGACCCAACTAAAGTTTTTTGCTCTTGCAGATTGGGTATGTTCTGTAGTCTGGACTTCAATACTCTGCATTTGTGGGGGGCCAGGCCATTTCCAACATTGTGGGAGCACTGACACTGGTGCTTCAATGCTTCTCTTCTTCTGTTTGACCACTGGTGGCAGGGCTTTCATGGGTACCTTTTCCATTGGGTTTTCCTGCCATTGATTCTACGTGATGTTCCACCACCGCCGATTGTTTCTTCCAGTCGATCAATGTTGTCCCATCCCAACGTTGTGAACGTGCCTGGGTGGATATTAGCTGGGAGAGCAAGGTCTCCTCCAGCTAATGACAATTTCTGGAGACATTTCTGGAGTGCAGTGTCAATTTCTGCCAGTTGAGAATGGGAGACGCTGTGACCTAGCCTGTTAAGGATTTGTATCAGTTCAACATTGCCTGTCAAAGATGTCACAACAAAAGGCAGAATGATGTGCTTTGGAGGTTTCACCTTTCCAGCAGTGATGGCGTATAGTATGTCACTGCCAAAAGAATAATTGCTGTGGTCACCTTTGCCATGTAGTTTAGAGATTCTGGAATAATATTTTCCTGAACTTCTTTGTCAATTTGTGGAGGCCATGACTGAGGAAATGTATGTCTTTTGATGTCAGTCCTCAGCTCTAATGCTGCTTTGGTGAGATAGTCTTCCTTTTTCTGAGTTTCTAGTTTGTGTAGCTGGGCCCTCAATCTAAGATTTTCCTCAGCCAGTTGAGCCGTTGTCCAGTGGTCTGGGATGAGAAACAATTTTCCTTTGGAATCCATCTTAATGTGTAGTGAATCCCCAAACTCAGTCTTAAGCTTCCTTCTAAGGTGTTTCTTTGTGGTTTCTCTGAGAACTTATTTGTCTATAGAGTCCATTGTATTCATCAGTCTTTCAGACAGTTCCATCATGGTGATCACTCTGGGATTGATGAACAAATCTGTTCTGATGAAGTGAAAGAGACATTCATACGATTTCTCCAGTGCAAATGTATATTGGTCCTCACTAGTCTCATCACCCATTGTGATGTCTTTAGCAAAACCTTCACATCTTGTGCATTCTCGGTAACACAACCTGTGATAGTGACCCTGTGCAGCAACTATGTCTTTGCTGACTAGTAAGGTCAGGATTCGGCTGTCATTCTTTTTAATGGCTGATTTTCTGATTGTATCATCTGCCCTCATCTCTCTGCAATGCACCAAGGTGTATCTGGTATCGATCTGAACCTTTCTTGTATTTGTTTTGTTTCTGACAGAATATGCAAATTGCAGAGTGTGTTCTAGAAGTACTTGGTTGCTCTCTAGCTGACTTACGGATCATGTTATCTTCTGTATGTTCACGATCTGCTACACTCTTCAGTTTTTGGTCTAGCGTCTCTAAATCTCTTTTCATTGTAAAGATACTGCAACATTTTCGGTGGTACATGATATCTGGGATATCTCCATCTGGGATGTTTTCTGCCAGTTCTAGAAGTGCTTTGTGTTTTGGAGTAAGGTTTTCCATGAGTCAACATTTTGTGGAGATACCAGCGGTTCAGTGTTTGCATCAGAACAGTGTATTATGCAGCATAACTTCTTCGGAGGCCAATATCTTTGTTCTCAAGTATTTCTTTTTTTTAAACATACAATATTAGCTAATGTGTGCTGAGTTTCTTCTAAAAAAAGACAACCTTCCTCTGCTACTGTCCCTTTCCCCTCTGCCCCAGTGCCTTGATTGCCCCGAGTTAAACTCACCTGTGATGTCCACCTGAACCTGGTTTGGTTAGCTGGCTCTAGGGTACAAATCCATAGAAAAAAAAACATTGAGACGTGGAACCTTTTTAGCAATTAATTAATCATTATTTTGCCTGGTATGGCTACCAAAATTATAATTTAGTCTGTCTGGTGTTATATTATGATGTTGGTCATGTCCATCCATGGTACAAAACATCAGAAATGTGCAAAAAAGTTAATAATTTGGTCCTCACTAGTCTCATCACCCATGTCTTTTGCAAAACGTTCACATCTTGTGTATTCTCGGTAACACAACCTGTGCTATAGTGACCCTATGCAGCAACTATGTCTTTGCTGACTAGTAAGGCCAGGATTCTGCTGTCATTCTTTTTAATGGCTGATTTTCTGAGTATCATCTGCCCTCATCTCTCTGCAATGCACCAAGGTGTGTGTGTGTGTGTGTGTGTGTGTGTGTGTGTGTGTGTGTGTGTGTGTGTACATATACTTTTTTACATTGTATAACTTGTGAAATGTGACATTCTGCATAATGAGTTCATTTTGATACCAATACTTTTGTATTTTACTCAAACTACATTTTGAATTCCAGCCATTTACTTGTAATGTAGCTTAATTGTAACAGAGTACATTGCAGTATTGATTTGATACTTCCACCACTGCCTTCAAGTCTGTCAAGTCTGTCTTATTGGCCTCCTGGAGTATGAAGTCTGAGAGGTTAATGTTCTGATGGCCTCCAGCTGGAGTTTGAAAGTCTGAGAGGTTAATGTTCTGATGGCCTCCTGGAGTATGAAGTCTGAGAGGTTAATGTTCTGATGGCCTCCAGCTGGAGTATGAAGTCTGAGAGGTTAATGTTCTGATGGCCTCCTGGCGTATGAAGTCTAGAGGTTAATGTTCTGATGGCCTCCTGCAGTATGAAGTCTGAGAGGTTAATGTTCTGATGGCCTCCAGCTGGAGTATGAAAGTCTGAGAGGTTAATGTTCTGATGGCCTCCTGCAGTATGAAGTCTGACAGGTTAATGTTCTGATGGCCTCCTGCAGTATGAAGTCTGACAGGTTAATGTTCTGATGGCCTCCTGCAGTATGAAGTCTAGAGGTTAATGTTCTGATGGCCTTCTGAAGTATGAAGTCTAGAGGTTAATGTTCTGATGTCCTTCTGCAGTATGAAGTCTGACAGGTTAATGTTCTGATGGCCTTCTTAAGTATGAAGTCTAGAGGTTAATGTTCTGATGTCCTTCTGCAGTATGAAGTCTAGAGGTTAATGTTCTGATGGCCTCCTGGAGTATGAAGTCTGAGAGGTTAATGTTCTGATGGCCTCCAGCAGTATGAAGTCTGAGAGGTTAATGTTCTGATGGCCTCCTGGAGTATGAAAGTCTGAGGGGTTAATGTTCTGATGGCCTCCAGCTGGAGTATGAAGTCTGAGAGGTTAATGTTCTGATGGCCTCCTGGAGTATGAAGTCTGAGAGGTTAATGTTCTGATGGTCTCCTGCAGTATGAAGTCTAGGGGTTAATGTTCTGATGGCCTCCTGGAGTATGAAGTCTAGGGGTTAATGTTCTGATGGCCTCCTGCAGTATGAAGTCTGAGAGGTTAATGTTCTGATGGCCTCCTGGAGTATGAAGTCTGAGAGGTTAATGTTCTGATGGCCTCCAGCTGGAGTATGAAGTCTGAGAGGTTAATGTTCTGATGGCCTCCAGCTGGAGTATGAAGTCTGAGAGGTTAATGTTCTGATGGCCTCCTGGAGTATGAAGTCTGAGAGGTTAATGTTCTGATGGCTTCCTGCAGTATGAAGTCTGAGAGGTTAATGTTCTGATGGCCTCCTGGAGTATGAACGTCTGAGAGGTTAATGTTAGAACTGATGGCCTCCTGGAGTATGAAGTCTGAGAGGTTAATGTTCTGATGGCCTCCTGGAGTATGAAGACTGAGAGGTTAATGTTCTGATGGCTTCCTGGAGTATGAAAGTCTGAGAGGTTAATTGTGTTAAAGGCAAAACGCACGAGATGGACGTGAGAGACGTAATGAATTGGAGAAAGCATCAACATATAGCGGCCTATAATCTATTCCAATGACATTCCCAACGATCACACTACAATGAGCCGCTGACTGTTTAATAAACTCCGAGCTTACACTGCAGTACGCCCTTAACTATGATTCATTACCGTCACTGGATCTTCTATGAAAATAAAAGAGCTGCCCGAGGAGGCTGCATGCTGCTGGATTCTAGCCATGCTAAATTGCTGTAAATTGCCTCCGCAATTCACGTCAAGACTTTGCACACAGAGTTCACTTTCATTTATTTGTCCCCCCCCCCCCTCTCATTTTACTACCAATTAAAAATACAGGAAACTAAAAGCATTAAATACCTCCCAAGGTGCTGCGGGGGGGTTTGAAGTTTACATTTATAGGAGGTATAGGAGGATATTTTTGGTCATTAATGTGCTCCATTTCTTCATAGTAATTATAAAGGTGGAGTTGGGCTATTTGCCTCAAAGTCATTGCAGACGTTTATTGTGTTCAACTCAGGAGGAGTTCACAGGACTCGGTCCTCGGGGCTTCGTCTCAACTCTACGGTAGCCTTTCTAAATTAGCCCATTAAGACCAATTCTATAAATGTTTTCTTTATCCTAAGCAGTTTTATGAAAACCTTATGGCGCTATATTGTATATCAGTGATGCTCAAACCTTTTCATGTCGAGCAGTGCCCTAGGCAGGATTTGTCCCCAGAGGATGGTGTAACCCAGGTAATACCCAGGCCAATTTAACTCAAGAAATAATGTTGAATACTGCAGGACTTCTTGTAGAGTATTACTATATGGTTGTGGGATTATTACTTTTTCTTAAACCCCTGCAACCTTGGCACTGCTGTGGTCCCATGTATTAATTGCTATAATTAAAGAGCAACAGGCATCAGGCGGTGCTTATACTGTTTAGAAAAGGCAGCGTTGAAGGCCATGCTGAAGGTGAAAAGCCTAGTTCCACAGACACATCACGCAGCAGCTGGGTGAGCAAGGTTTAAGATGCTCATTACAGTGCCGTCGTGTGTACACTAGTGAGTTAGATTATGATGCGTCTGGGATAAAAAGAGCTTTAAAGTGAATGAACGCCACATCCTTACACCATGTAATCAACCTCTCACATTATTCCTCAGAGTAAAACATGATCTATAATTCATTCTGCATGGGTTCATTAATATTCTCATCGGTGTTAGCAGCCCAGGAAGAGCAGAGTCTGGGGAACGTCATATGGCTTCTTCCTACTGTTAATTAGTGGTATATACACAGTAGTATAGGGAAGAGGAAGATTTTATTTTTTGCCTTTCTTATTTAACTTGTCATGGATTAGGGCTTTCACTTCTAGTGATTTTTACTAGTTGACTAGTTGCCTGGTTTACTAGTCGACTAGTTGTTTAACTACCAAGTATGTAAAAAGAATAATTTTAATAATTTGTACATTTAAAAACTGTGTACATTGGTGACTATAATATAGCATTCTAGCTGATCTTGAGGCCTACAAAAACTAAAGAAAAAAAATAATAAAAAACTAGTCAACTAGTACCAACAAGGTTGACTAGTGGATTTACTAGTCGACTAGTTGCTTAAAGCCCTATCATGGATATGACGCAAGAGGGCTACAGCAGGTTACTGCGGATTGTGATTCACCAAAATGCAATCTATTCGCCTGCTAATTTTCACTCGGCATGGTTAAACAGAAATGGCACCAATAATATTAACTGGAGAGTCAGAGAGAACTCAGATTGTCCTGTATGTATGAGTGTTCTGGGGCAGCGGTGGCCTAAGGGTTAGAGGAGCGCCCTTGTTGCTGAAAGGTTGCCGGTTCGATTCCCCGGACGGGCAGGACAAATCTGGGTGGGGAAGTGATTGTCATCACTCACCCAACACCGCTGAAGTGCCCTTGAGCAAGGCACCGAACCCCCAACTGCTCCCCCTGGAGCTGCTTAGTGGCCAACAGTATAAGACTGTGGTTGTACTGGTCAGCTCCCAGGTTTTAATGTGTGTCTGTGTGTTTCTATGTGCAGGGCGTTGCTGAAAATGAGCACTTGTGTAAAGGATAAAAATCACACCCGTGTGAACTGAGTGGTGTAAGGTCTTATATAGTGACGTCACATACTAACCATAGCAACCGTGCTAATTTTTGAGTGGTGTAAACCACTCCTACAACTGGCTTTGTTAGTTTACGTGTCTGTTCGTACCAAAAAATTAGCATGGTTGCTATGGTCACCCAGTTCACACAGGTGTGATTTCATTACGTCAGACCACAGTTGATCAGTCTATATAAGAACTTACACCACTCAGTTCACACGGGTGTGATTTTTTTGGTACGAACAGACACGGGTACAAAGTTGTTGGAGTGGTTTACACCACTCAAAAAAAAAGAAAAGTTCTGGATTATTTTGTCTCATTGATGTATTTTGTGTGGTCGTAAAAGATATCGGTGAGCACATTTATTTGCACAGGGTAGAAATACGAAGCAACACATCCTCCCTATAGGCCTAGTAGACAGCACTGCACTGCAACGAAGCAACACATCCTCCCTATAGGCCTAGTAGACAGCACTGCAGCACTGCACTGCAACGAAGCAACACATCCTCCCTATAGGCCTAGTAGACAGCACTGCACTGCAAGGACACAGCAGATGCATTCAGCTCCTGCAGCTTAATAAAGTATTCGTTTCACTCCCCTCCAGAGCATTGACAGTATGATATTGATATGATCTAAATATGTGCAGAAGAAACGGCAGAATCATTTAGAAGAGCACATGTGGCCTGGGCTGGCCGAGCGGTCCAGGCACCTAGGCTGGTAATCCAGCCTGACAGCGTGTCGCGGGTTCGAGTCCCGATCCCGACGACCTTTGCTGCGTGTCTTCGCCCATCTATCTCCTCCTTTCCTGTCAAACTACTATGATCTATCAATAAATTAGGCAAAAAGCCCCAAAAATATATTTAAAAAAAAGAGCACATTCCATTTGCATTTTAATTAGTACTGTATTTAATGAGCTTGTTACTTTTTTTGAGTGGTGCAACCACTCCAAGGAACAGCAATGTCCGTGTTCAACTAACTATGTGTGTGACTATGTGTTCAACTATGTGTGTGACTATGTTTGTGTGTGACGTTAATGAGTACCAGTACTAATTGGTACCAAAAGTGCCAGAAACAGAGAGAGAGAGATAGTGCTGCGCTGTTGCCTGCTAATGAGAGAGAGAGAGAGTGAGAGAGAGTGGGGGGGGGGGCTGGGATTTGCACCACTCAGTTCACACGGGTGTGATTTTTTATATTCCACCGGCACTAAAGGTCCCTACACACCGGGCACGATTTTTTTTGCGGCTTTTCTCCATCGGTTTTCCGAAAAACGCGTCCAGTGTGCAACCACCTCTTTTGTTCCCACTGTTTGGGAACCAGTGCTTTAAGTTAAGATACACATTTTGGAAATCAATGTTGAACTGAATGCTAGAAATGTGTATGTACAGAAATACATTTCATCTAAAAAGTTTTATTCTAGCATTAATAATACATTAACTTCAGGTAACAACGAGAACAAATGGCTTCATTTGGCTCCTGGCATCTGCACACAGGCTCAAATATTACCCATAATATAGTCAGATTCTGCTTTTCATATTTCATGAGGATTCTCTGCGTTGAATCATGGCAGGAATGAAAGAAATAGAAATGAAACACATGATTCACTATTACTCCTATAGATTTGACAGGTAATAAAGAAACCCAGACCAAGAATTATAAATACATTAGGTCATTCTCGCGAGCCCTGGGACATATTAGCAGTGTCAGACAATGTTCATTCGTAAATAAATAATGGTGGAACAGCTTAGGAGGGCATCTGGCTTTATATTCTTATTAGCTTTTCTGCTCATGAAACCATGCATCATGATTAAGAGGATTCATAACATGAACATAACATTCATTTTTTTTAACTATGATTTCTACAACCATTTTGCTCCTTTGGAATAGTATCGGGGAATTGCGGCATTTTCATTCAGAGCACAATATGGCTCCTATAATGTGTCAATACATATATAATGCATATAGATTGACACACACATCTGGTTTGTCCACTCCTTGTGTCAGATAGGTGGCCCACAAGCGTTTTCAGAGCAGTGCTGGACAGAGTATCCAAGTAACCAAGTATAAGTCAATATATGTACTCAAGGTACTGTACTTTTACTTTTACTCCACTACATCTCAGAGGCAAATAGTGTACTCCACTGCAAATTTGGGGCAGCGGTGGCCTAAGGGTTAGAGGAGCGCCCTTGTTGCCGAAAGGTTGCCGGTTCGATTCCCCGGACGGGCAGGACAAATCTGGGTGGGGAAGTGATCGTCATCACTCACCCAACACCGCTGAAGTGCCCTTGAGCAAGGCACTGAACCCCCAACTGCTCCCCCTGGATCTGCTTAGTGGCCAACAGTATAAGACTGTTGTACTGGTCAGCTCCTAGGTTTTAATGTGTGTGTGTGTGTGTGTTTCTATGCGCAGGGCGTTGCTGAAAATGAGCACTTGTGCTCAGCTACTACCCTGGATAAATAAAGGATACAAAAAATAAAAAAAACTTTAGTTTAATAGGCCTACTACCTAGTTACTTTGTAGATTTGAATTATTATTACAAAATACACACACGGTATACATTAACCACTTCAACCTATGTAAACTCTGTAAAATAGCTGGAAAATAGCTGATCTACAAGCAGATCTACAAGCTAGCATAGCTTGTAGCACGACAACGGACAGCAGCGTGACGTCACATTGACCATAAAGATGGGCTACTGAGAGAATCTGATCAGAGTGATACACTACAAAGCAATTACGAAGCGATACAGAGTCGACGCTCTCTGCTCTCATGCCCGTTCTCAGTAAGCGATGCAGACGCTCTCTGCTCAAGCCCGTTCTCAGTAAGCGATACGGACGCTCTCTGCTCTCAAGCCCGTTCTCAGTAAGCGATACAGACGCTCTCTGCTCTCAAGCCCGTTCTCAGTAAGCGATACAGACGCTCTCTGCTCTCAAGCCCGTTCTCAGTAAGCGATACAGACGCTCTCTGCTCAAGCCCGTTCTCAGTAAGCGATACGGACGCTCTCTGCTCATGCCCGTTCTCAGTAAGCGATACAGACGCTCTCTGCTCAAGCCCGTTCTCAGTAAGCGATACAGACGCTCTCTGCTCAAGCCCGTTCTCAGTAAGCGATACAGACGCTCTCTGCTCAAGCCCGTTCTCAGTAAGCGATACAGACGCTCTCTGCTCAAGCCCGTTCTCAGTAAGGCCAACGAAGCCCCACAGCAGGGACGTGCACACATAGATATCAAAGGGGGCTTCAGCCGCTGCCCTTTTACTCGTCTGTAAAACAACTGCCCTCTCCAGACCATGAATGCAGCATTTACTATGGTGAAAGAAATGCAAATGCCCACCTCTCCTTTGCATGCCATACCGGAAGGCAGTATTCAGGATTTCTCTTTTCCCTGAAGTCTCCTGAACTAATTTGTTTCAAAATCCATGCCGTACACCGCATGTCCAGTAGATAAAGAGTGCAGGGTTGCGCCCCGAAAATTGCTGATCTACAAGCTCTCAACCCATCGTGCTGCAACGTGTTGTGAGCTTGTAGATATGCTATTTTGGGCCAAAAGTGCCATTGTATGGGATTTGTAATGGGAATGCCAACTACAGTCCAAATATATGCATTATTGTGTATTTATCTTCCTTCCATTAAGTCTCTTTGCTCACCAATGTGCTCAGTCTAATTCATGCAGCTGTCAATCTAACTTGCTGACTTGACCCCTCCACACGATTACAGGAATGTTTTCAGCAATACTTTACAGTCTGCTTGCCAGGAACTGTCCGCCCACCTTTTCTCAGACCAGGTGAGTGGTAAAATGAATGAAAAATGGCTACACCAAATTCAAACAGCGGAGCCCCATAGACGCGATACCAGCACTATAGTTTGACCACACCGATTCAGAAAACAGAAATTAAAGGAGGCGAACTGGCAATACTGTACAGTTTTGCTTGCCAGGAACTGTCTCACACCATTATTAAAATGGCTACAGCCTTTTTTGAGGGGGCAAATTCAAGTCACTGTCGTTGGTTTCGGTCAGCACTCCGTCTTCACAATACAAAGTTAAAACATAAAGATATACTGCAGACTAGAGTGTTCATTCATTTAATTCTGAGAGCATAGAAATACACCCATAGCTTTCTCTAAACTAAAGCAAAGTGTCGGCCGGTATCACCAGAATAATTCACTATAATATAATCCAATCTATGGACAATCCATAGATTGTCCATAGATGCTAACTTTCGGCATAATACTGTATCGGGTGAGGACAAGGCGCGATTCATACTCCTATTTTAGAGCCAAATAAAAGTCGGTTCGGCTCTGTAGAGCCTACAATGTGACGTCATTTGAGGTTCCGGGGGGCGGGTACCGTCCTAAAGTCGGCTCTTCGGTGCTACTGAAAAGTTCTGACGAGCCGAAATCATTTCGGCACTACAGCGCCGAAACAGCGGTAAAATACGAGTATGAATCGGCCCCAAGCCTGTGCGTTTACTGACAGGTCCGGACAATGTTATCCTAATTTGATGGAATGGCCTCTGGCTGTCACAACAACAGTCTTGTGCATGCATGGCGTCCCTTGTAAATTGCAAGCACATTCAGGATGCTGTCACTAGAAAGTCTGTTGAGCTGTGTTGGCTCAAAGGGTCACTGCACTGCCCTCTCATCAACCCTAGAACAACCACAGCAAGGGGAATACGTCATTCATTCTGCACACGCGTTCACATGAACGCTCGCATCACTATGGTCTTAAGGTGTTCTTTTTATTTGACGTAAACAAAGTAGGGTTTAAGTACACTACTATACAATTGTTCAATGGAGGATTTGCCTCAAAACTTGAGGCCAATCCTCGTCCCTCTTATGGTGCTTTCAGCACCATGGACAGCGAGGGTGAAATTAGTGAAATGAATACCACCTGTGACTATTCATAGTCCGGCCGCCGACAGGCTTCTTTTGTTTAAAGTGGGAAATTTGGCATATAGTATTTTTTATTGGCCTAAAATATTGTCTGTATACATAGCCTACATTCATGAATCCACTTGCTAATATAATATTAATATTGGGCAATTGTTTTTATAGGGGTTTCTTGTGACCCTTCCATTAACATCCTATGGCAGGCAAAAATGTAAAAAATGTCAAACTTTAATTTTGCTTTAAGTAGCATGTGTCACATATGTCAAACTAGGGGGTAATCATGATTCTGAATCCATTCCAAGCATTAGTTTTGCACAAAAAACACTCCTTGGGCTAAAAACAGCCATAGACGTCATGACAAATGTGATGAGGTCAGCACATTTTGGGCACATTGGGCAAGATTCAGAATCATGAAAACCCCCTAGTTTGACATGTCACATGCTATTAAAGCAAAAGGAAAGTTTGACATTTTTTGCCAGCGATAGGATGTTAATGGTAGGGTCATTAAGAAACCCCTATAAAAAAATGCCCAATACTAACAGCCGGTCAGCAAGTGGATTCATGAATGTATAGACAATATTTTAGGCCAATAAAAAAAGACTATATACCAAATTTCCCACCCGTCCACCGGACTATCAATAAAGCAGAGCTATTCAAAGATGAGTTATGTACAGATAAACAGTCAATAAAGCAGAGCTATTCAAAGATGGGTTATGTACAGATAAACAGCATCAATACTACAGGGGCGGTTGTTTATTCACTAGCCAAATGCCACTTCGCTTCTTCATCCAACCACTTTCTTTCCAAAGTGAACAGGGTTAGGTTATTGTCTCGTATCCAATCCAACACTTATTGTCTTTATCTACAGGAATGATGCAGGTAAAAGTAAATGGTGCATTTATATATAGCTCCTTTGTCCAAAGTGCTTGATGGTGCATTATTCTCTCACACACACACACACACACACACACACACACACACACACACACACACACACACACACACACACACACACACACACACACACACACACACACACACACACACACACACACACACACACACACACACACACACACACACACACACACACACACACACACACACACACACACACACACACACACACACACAGACACACAGACACGAATGTGAAGGGGGAGGTGACAAATATTGAGCCTAGGACACAATAGAGACACACGGGGACTACAAATTCCACGCCCCCAAATGAGACAGCGGCCCCACTTCTGGTCCGTTTCAACTGTGTACTGCAGCTGCCAATGCAATCCCTATGAGAGGCATCATAAAATACCCTAATTTCACTGGTTCATTACTGAGGCTATAGCGATTTTTTTTTTGTGTTCTAATAAAGTGTCCCATATGTTTAATTTGTCCTTTTCAATATCACATACCTGCCATTTCAATATACATCCTACAATGTACTATAATATTCTCCATCAGTTTGTGAAAAGTGCTAGCATTGTAAATCTCAAGTCAAAGTGGTCGCACGGTATATACGTCACGGATGCATCCCTTGAGGTTTTCAATACCCAGATATATTTGTTGTATTTCTTTTTATATGCTATGTATTTGTTGAAAATGATCTAAACAGCATCTTGCAAGACTATTATTAATACTCATCTGGAGAATTCACTAGGTAGTTGAAAATGTCAGGATGTCACTCCTCCATTTAGCTGGGTTATTTTCCCATGCAACTATTCAGCAAAGTTAATTATACAACAAGTTGACAGCGGTAAAACACACCGTCGGAGCTCCGTGGTAGGTAGAACATATATAGTAATCCTGTGACATGTTCAAAATATAGACATGAATAACAAAGTCAGTCGGGATCGGGATGTATATTGAGAATTCCACTCTTCAAAGTCGGCGCTCGTAGCCTCGTAAAGGCAGTGACGTCCCTTAAAAGCGACAGGTTCTCTGTCTGCCGTCTCCCCTCTGCTCCGTTAACATTATGGGTAACTCATTCAAGTGGTAAATTAAATGTGAAATACATCCTCTATTGAGAAAACAACAATATATGTTGACAAAGACACTTCATACATTTGGAAACGTATTTTTATTCAAATCAATATAGTCTTCAGTTCATTTCATATTATTTTAAAAGTAGGCTAACTACAGTTGAATTTCAATGGACTTCTATGGGCTGGCCTGCAGTATCCGTGCCAACGGACCAGAAGTGGGGACGCTGTCTCATTTGGTGGAGTGAAATTTGTAGTCCCCGTGTGTCTATAGAGGGTATGCGTGTGACATCATCGTTAGCCTGGCTAATAAGCCAGACTAATATCACACAACACTGTCGCGGTATATTAGTCTGGGCTGGCTCCACTTGGATTTCATTTCCCGGGGGGCGGGTTCAAACATTTTCTCTTCGACGCAATTGGTCAGAGCTACTGTCAGTCAAAGGTCTCAAGCATTGAACGTCACTGTACCAAAGCCCGCCCATATTGCATACCGTGTCCCGATTGGCCCGACCTGTTCTCGGTTGTAGGAAAGAGGCGTGCTACTGAGCCTCGCCAGACCCTAATCCGCTGGCAGGCAAAAAAAAATTTGCCAACGGCTGATTCGGTCTGGTTTATTAACCAGGCTACATCATCGTACCTGCAGTTATGCGGGAACGCCCACTGAGTGGCAAAAAACTACTTTCTGGCCTTGACAGCCCATTCATCCACACAGAAAAGTCCTGTCTGATTGCATTAAACAATGTTAAACTCACCAACATTGCAGCTGTACGAAAAGCTTGAATTACCCTCTTTCTATCTGCAAAGTTTTTGTTTCATAAAAATCCACCATAGAAACGTTATGAGCTACTTTCTGTCAAGAAATGCCCTGCATTTGAATATTTTTCTAAGTGTCAGAGTTTGGAAGTGCTTGTTTTCAATAACACAACATTTTGCTGCCTCCTGCATTATGTGACATTTAGAAACAGGTGGTACACAGGACGGTTGAGTGATTTCCAACAAGCGCTTCCAAACTCCAACACTCCATGCTGCTCAATGTTTTGCCACTCAGTCTAGGTGAGGGGGGCGTGTCCTGATGGGAAAATCATGCATGTGCATACTCTCTATATGGCATGCAGCCCCCACCCCCAGATATAAGTTCTGACCGACCTACCGACCAATACATTAAATTAACGAAAGCCTCATGGTGCCTGACCATACTGTGACTGGATATTGTCCATTGGCGTTGCTATTAGATATACACCTCATATTTCCTGTTTTTATTTTATTAATGCTACTCAAGGGGTCTTCAACAGAGTTACTATAGTGGGGTCGCCATAGCCGCAATTTGCAACGCTAGATTTTTTTATAATGGGATGAATCTAGAGTTGCAATACCCTCCATTGACTCCCCACTCATCCAATTTGGTTTGCGATCTGCTTGTATTAAATGACGTTAAACTCTCCAACATTGCAGCTGTAGTCCAAGCTTGAATTATCCTCTTTCAATCTGCCAAGCTTGTTTTTCATAAAAATCCACCGTAGAGATGTTATGAGCTAATTTCAGTCAAGACATCCTCTGCAGGTGATTCTTTTTCTAAGTGTTGCAGTTTGGAAGCACTCGTTTTTGTTAACGGGTCGCGCTGCTGCCTCCTGCATTATGTGCAAATTCGAAACAGGTGGTACGCAGGGCCGTTCAGTGACATACGACGAGTGCTTCCAAACTCCAGCACTTGGAAAAAGAATCACCTGCACAGAATTTCTTGACAGAAAGTAGCTCATAACATGTCTACGGTGGATTTTTATGAAAAACAAGCTTGGCAGATTGAAAGAGGATAATTTAAGCTTGGACTACAGCTGCAATGTTGGTGAGTTGTTTAAGACAGCAACCCAAATTGGATGAGTGGGGAGTCAATGGAGGGTATTGCAACTCTAGATTCATCCCATTATAAAAAAATCTAGAGTTGCAAATTGCGGCTCATCTCATCTGTGATAGGATGTGTTTTTACATTAACCACTTCTACTATACCTACTTTTGGTACTATTAAATATAGCAAACAAAGCACAAAACATACATTCAAGTTAATACAGAACATAACAAAGGCTTACATGTTCGTGGCTGGAGAAGTGAGTGCTGGGGTAGCCTGGGATACCATTCCTCTTCAGGTCTATGATCCGGTCGGGAGTGGATGAAAACTTCACGTCATGGTGTAGTCTGGTTTGTAGTCATCAGGCGGGACCCCCAAACCGGAATCAGAATTACCCAAAATAATTCACAGCGATCAAGCAAGGGCATCAATAAAAGCCTTGATGTGGCGTAGAAATCAGTTTCTTCAAGTACTTCTTGGAGGGTATAGTTTTAAGTTGTGTTTGGTATGTCCATCTTTGATTCCAACTCGTAGCAAGTTAGCAACTGGCGAGACTAAAAACAAACGGGGCGACCAAAACAAAGCGACGCTGGGAACAAGAGTTTTTTTTTATTTTTATATCACCCGGTCTAAACCATGCCTAGACCGGATCACACAGCAATTTAGGAACCCAGAACATGCAGGCTTTCCTCTGAGGTGGAAAGTGTGGTGACGCAAAGAGTGTGGTGACTGCTGTGCACTGAGTGAGACTGAGTTGCTGCTTATATATGGCACAGCCACACTGTTATTGGCCAATGAGTTAAGTGGTGATTGCAAACACATGTGTCTCATGGTTGATGCAGAGAGTGAGGACTGTCCACCAGAGGCTGCCATTTAGACAGCATGGAGAAATAAGATACGCTACTTTAAAGTTTTAAAGTACATTTTCATAACAATACTTTTGTACTTTTACTCAAGTACATATTTAATTCTGGACTTTTACTTGTAACAGAGTATTGCTATATTGCGGCACTGATACTTTTACTCGAGTACAAAATGTGAGTACTTTTTCCACCACTGGAAATGATACCACCATATGAAGTTATGTTGAAAATTGGTGAAATGGTCCTTTGACTTAGAGTCAAGTAATCATTCCGGAAATGACAATATAATAGGGATGTTGATATTCATTTTGTATTCATCCTTAGGGCCCCAAATCACACCTTAGAAAGCATGAGTGTCTATTTCAAACACAGTGTTTTTGACTGTGGAGTCATATTTTGACAGCAGAAACTGCCTGTCATAATTGTCACCTCCTCCCTATCTAATTATTGGACAGTATTAGTATGTTGATATTAATTTTGTATTCATCCTTAGGGCCCCAAATCACACCTTAGAAAGCATGAGTGTCTACTCAAAACACATAGGTTTTTTGAAGATTGGACAGTATTAGAATGTTGATATTCATTTAGTTTTCATCCGTAGGGCCCCAAATCAATATGTATAGCATTTAAGCTGACCTGAGAGCAGAATTCAAAAGCTGCCCTCAGAGCAGCAAATTAACATGGTTTTATGTATGCCGATAGCGTTTAAGCTGCCCTGAGTCTGAGCAGCATTCAAAAGCTGCCCTCAGAGCAGCTCTGAGCAGCATAAACCTATACATACAACCATGTTCATGTGCTGCTCTGAGGGCAGCTTTTGAATTCTGCTCTCAGGGCAGCTTAAATAAATAAATGCTATACATAAAAGAATGTTAATTTGCTGATCTGAGGGCAGCTCTTGATGGCGGGGGGCCGCATGTGGCCCCCGGGGCAACAGTTGCCCATGCTGACCTATGATGGTGCAATGTGACAAAAGGGATTGTGACATGATGGCATTCCGCCAAGGGATGCACGCACGCACGCACGCACGCACGCACGCAGTCACACACCCATACGCATGTCCCCCGCCCCACTGGGCCTTGGATCACTGCTCATGTTGTTCAACACTTCTCCGTCTGGGAGAGATCTCAGTTATCAATCTCCAAGCTGTCAGACGGATGCTGACCTACAGAACCCCCCCGCAGCACAGCACATGTACCCTGCAAATGAAATCAAGCTGCTCTCTCTCTCTCTCTCTGCAGTGACTGTCTGTCTGTCTGTCTGTCTCGCTCTGAACATCGCCCTCAGAAAGGTTGACTGCCTGCATGGTCTTGGGGAAGAGAAGCTAACAAACAACAAGCAAAGCTAAAGTCAACGTGAGATAAAACTGAATCAAAGCAATTTTTGTTGCTTTGATTCACAGCAACAAAAAAAGAAACTAAACAAAAAACAGGGAGTTAAAAGTCGTGGCATGTAATGTAAAGGATACAGAGTGATAGATTTATTTCACATCAACCATTCTGTATTCCCATGGTGTATATTATTTTATACTTAAAGATGGAGTGCCGTGATTGTTCAACTTTTTCTGTTTTGTATGTGTCTATGGCGTTAACATTACTCTAATAGTAATGGACCCCCAGGTGTGGTTAATATTCAAATATGTCTTCCCTGTGAATTTTTGGTTTCTTCCTGAAAACTGAAAGCCTTTGAGTCAAAAGGCCAAGTCGAAATACATATTTTTTTAGTGACATCATAACCCAGGTGGGCGGTGCTAAGGTGAAAACCAGGTGTACTTATATGAACTGGTGGGTGTGGCCACATAGAAACATACTTTTAACACTTTCTGAAGACTTTAGTGAAAAACATCTTCCTTCTAGTATAATCCTAGTACCTGATGATCACAGCACTCCATCTTTAGGTGTCCTTGAGAAAGACAATAGCGACTTTAAGCAACGACGGATGCGGCAGTCGGCTAGGGCGACCGGAAATGGATCAGTGCTCGATACATGAACCTGCTCTCCGTCGCAGCCCTTTCTACTACGGGAGAACCTACACTTACACGTAGTGTCTACAACGCCATGTCATAACCATGTTTATTGAAATTATAGCTGTCATACATTTACACCGATTGCTCCATCACCTCTCTTATGCTGTGTAATGTGTTGGCATGCTCTGAATGAAGAAATAACACTAATACCATAATGTCATATTAACCATGTTTATTAAAACGGTTTTAGAATAACACAGATTGCTCCAACACCCTCCTCTTTCCACTGCTGTCCAGCGCATGTAAGAATTAAGCAATATCGGCAAGTTAGTTGACGCGCGACGGGGTGTTTAAAAAAATGTGTTTATGTTTGACACAGGCTGCATAGACGCGTCACCATGGGAACCAATGTTGCCGTCGCCAACGGCTGTTTGCTTAACGATTTTGACAGCGACGGCGTCATAGCCGCCGTACTTCCGCATAGCGTCGCCATCCTGAAACAGTCGTTGCTTAAAGTCCCTATTACTGGGGGCACGGTGGCACAGTCGGTAGTGCTGTCGCCTCACAGCTAGAAGGTTCTGGGTTCGATTCCCACTCGGGGTGCTGTGGGCGCTGGCGGCGTGTCCTCCCCTTCGCGTCATCAGTGCCCATACCCGAGGCGGGGTTGGCGAAAGGGCCCTTCTGTGTGGAGTTTGCATGTTCTCGCCGTGTCCCCTAGGGTAGGTACCCTCACAAAAAACATGCAGTAATCCTGGTCACTAAACTGCCTCCCCCTGGCCAGCCGGGGCGCCTGATGGAGGGGAAAGGAACTGGTTGGAATAACGTGTTCCTTCCACGCGCTACGTCCAACCAGGGAAACTACCCCTGTCAGGTGTAAAGGAGCAACCTGGACACTCATGCATGAAGGAAGCAAGTCCGTTGATCTCCCCAGTCCCCAGGTGGAGGCCAACCTGGAGCCCAGGATCACAATAGATAATTGACACAGGGGTGAAAAATGGGTTACAAAATCGTGGAGAAAAAAAAAAAAGAAGAGAAAGACACTACTTAGCCTCGGAAACCCAGACATCCACTTCAATTCGGCATAGTCGGCGCAAACGTCGATCACTCTCTGCTGATTTCTGATCGTCTGCACCTTTGTTAAATTGACGTACACACACTCTCCTCTCTCTCTCTCTGTCGCTCTAATTAATTAGTCTCATGTCGTGCAGCTGCGTCTAGATTCTCCCGGCGGATCCTGCCGGGAGCTGCCTATGGCCCTATGCCATAGAAAGCATAGGTGGACCCCAGGCAAGACACTACTCAGGAGCTGCCCACTCGTCCTCCTAATAGTTAGGATGGGTTCAATGGAGCAGAGGACAGCTGGTGGGCGTGTGCAGAACATATCTCTCTTTTACTGTCACTATACATCCGTGGCCTGGTGTTCTCTCACGCCATTAATTACTGTACGACACCATCCGAAAGGCAAAGGGCCTGACATTCTACAAGCTTTATGTGGAGGATCGTCGGTGAAAAGGGCTAGCTGACATAATTAATAGGCCTACTCTACAGTACATTTACACAAAAGAAAGAAAATTCATGACAAGATAGATTTGCCTTCGAAGGGCATATAGGCTAACACTGTAAATACTGTAGATGGCTGATTGAGCTGCCTGCATGAATACAATGATGACAGCTCTGTGTGACAGCTCTGGTCCATGGCCCTAATGACCAGAGCTACCTGTGTGATATCATTTGAAGTTTCTCACTATAAGGCGTAACGAGTAGACATTGCGCCACCCAACCGGGTATACAGTCAAGGGAAGTGGTGTAATTCAAGTAACCTGATTCTTCCAATAAAGACACCGGTGCTAATGTATGACGAGAAGCGGCCACCACTAGCACTGTCACTGGCACCTTTAGCGTTCTCTGTGGCTAAAAAGAGCCTGAAATAGTTATCAGCCCTGCAGAACTGCCTTGCTGTCTGAGACAAAGCTCTCTCTCTCTCTCTCTCTCTCTCTCTCTCCCGCCGCCCCCAGACTGTATATAAGCCATTGATGTTCTTTTAATTTACATACTGTACATACATACTGTACTTATGTCTATTATGTGACTGGCTTTGTGTGCATGGACTATTTCTGTACATATATTATAGGCATGTCATGTGGTTCTATTTGGTGCATATATGTATGAGTGCCTTGATATATTTTATGAATATTTGACTGATTCTGACACATACCAGGTGATCAATCGTAAATTTCAACCCTAAATCAGGGCTGAGCGCCACTCACAAACTGATGTGAGCGACACCACTTGACGTTGTCCTATATATGCCAGCACTTAGGCGTGCTGTTTCAGTGTACCTGACAAAGGCCCCTGAGGCCCAAACGTATTGATTTTCGCTGTGTTGTCAATACATTGTTTTGGGAGCTTTTAAGACGGTTATTCTTTTGGATCCTGCACCCGTTGAAATTTGCGGATGTGCGTGCACCTCTTGACCATTGATTTGCTCTCCCTCGCCTTAAAATCGGTTTTAGCCACATTTTTATTTTATAATAATTATGTTTCGATTATGATTATGATTTGTGATGATGATCAAGGCTGCAGATTCAATAAGTGTTATCTGGGGAAGCTTTGAAATGTCTTGAACTATCAGTTTTTGATCCGGCACTCTAATGAGAGCGCAAAATCTGTCTTGGAAGAGCCACCCATCGACTAGTCTAATATACGGCAACCTTCCCCGTGTTTCTCCACTAGTCCGATCCAGAAGAACACAGTTTGCCGGCCACTGCTACAGAGCTGACAATGAGGTTATATCTTCCCTTCTTCTCTGGAGTCCTGCCTCAAAGCAGACCAGAGGTAGAAAACGTTGTTCCCTGATCATCGCTAGGGAGTCGGGACAGAGGCATCAGTAAGCAGGAACTGGGGATGGCAATGAAGGACTGGGAAGTCTGGCGTGATATTGTGAAATCCACGATCTCGACCGCGGTCGAAAAATGATGATGATGAATATACTGTAGATTATGGATGTGAACTATCCGTTTTTGATCTGGCACCCAGCCTAATATAGGTTATGGATGTGAACTATCAGTTTTTGATCTGGCACCCAGCCTAATATAGGTTATGGATGTGAACTATCAGTTTTTGATCTGGCACCCAGCCTAATATAGGTTATGGATGTGAACTATCAGTTTTTGATCTGGCACCCAGCCTAATATAGGTTATGGATGTGAACTATCAGTTTTTGATCTGGCACCCAGCCTAATATAGGTTATGGATGTGAACTATCAGTTTTTGATCTGGCACCCAGCCTAATATAGGTTATCGATGTGAACTATCAGTTTTTGATCTGGCACCCAGCCTAATAGCTAATGGATGTGCATGCCTTTTTGGCTGTTTTTTCAGCCTCCGTTTGAAGCTTTCAAAGGGGTCAACATGTTGCAACATATTATTTTAATGAAAATACTACAAAGCCGTTTGTTGGAACATGGGCCGACATTTCAATTACTAGTTTTAGACTAAACAGGCATTGCTTTTTCAAATTCAATGATTATACTGCATTTTTCAGAATGGACAACATTTGAACTTGTATTTATATACAGATTTTCAACATCGGTAATATCGGCTATTGGGCATAACAGCGATATCGAAATTGAACATACATGTTTTGTCGGTGCATCCCTAAAGCGGTTTCACTTGGTTTTTCTGTTTGATGACCTCCAATGCAGAGAATGGTACAGAGGGAGGGGCTGACATTCCCTGGAAATAGCTGATCTACAAGCTCTCAGTGCGTCGCAGCGTGGCACGTTGAGAGCTTGAGAGCGTGTTGAGATCAGCTATTTTGGAGGTGGAAACCCTGCACTGTTTAGCCACTGGAGATGTGGCGTACGACATGGAGGGATATCTAAACACATTCTTACAATCCAAAATGCTGCATTCAAGTCCAGGAAGAGTTTCGGAAAAAGGCAATTCTCCTGAATGGGTATGGTATGGAGAGAGAGGCGTTTGCATTTCTTTCCCCATAAGTAAATGCTGCATTCGTGGTCTGGAGAGAGCAGTTTTTTACAGACAGGTACAAGAGCAGTGTGTGTGTGTGCACATGCCTCATGCACGTCCGAGTGAAGCTGTGCTCCGAAACAAAAGGCAGCCAGGTTTGGCTGAGTTATATTATTATTGTCATAGCTGCTGTGGACACCAGGAGGCTCAGTGGATCAAGTGAACACAAATGCATTCAAATCTTTGAGCAACTGTTTGCTTTGTTTTTACTTCCTTCATATAAAAAACGTCCTTGTAACAAACTAACAACCAGTGGTGGTAAGTATAGTCTGATTATGTGTATAAAAGTAGCAATACTTTTATAAGTAATACCATATTGTTAAAATGCTTTGTTTACAAGTAAAAGTCCCACATTCAAAATTATACAAGTAGCCTACAAAAGTATATTAGCTTCAAAATAATACTTAAAGTAGCCAAAGTAAAAGTAATCATTATGCAGAATAGGAATTTAAGAATCAGGTTATTGGACTATAATTATTGATCATTAACAACTTAAGCACTATTTTTTTACTTTTATAATAGTACAAAAAGCCAATCTACAAGTTCACAGCACATTGCAAACCCGTTTGTAAGCTTTTATATAAATCAATTATGATTAATAAGTAAAGCAGTGAAAAATGAAAAAAAGTAGGTCTACTACATTTGTCTTTGAGAAATTTATCAGAAATGGAAGTAGTCAACATAAAATTACCTTGAAATTGTCCAATAGCATTACATTACAAATGGACAATTTGCAGGAGACAAGCTCCCTCTAGTGTACAATGGTGGAATGACATACAGTACAAACTAATGAAAGGGTTTATAAAGACCACTGAAACAAATATGTTTGAATATCATTTTTATTATATTTTCCATTTTATCTTGTATGGGCAAACCAACAATGTATATAAATGTTGCTCTTTTCTGAAAAAGAAATAGCATTCTTTAAAAACAAATATGAAAAAAAAGAAATACAAATACAAAAAAAGTGCATGAACATCGAAACGGAAATAAATTAACATAACTCGTTCAGAACCATTAAAACAATGGAACTCTGGCCATTGAAACAATGGAACTGGACTCTCCTGCAAGGCCGTGGAACAGAACAGCCAAACGGCCACAGATGAACGGCCCGCGAAAGATACAGGCACACAAATCCAACGCAGACCCATGGAAGTGCAGTCAGTGGTTCCCAAACCTTTCGGGTTCAAGACCCCAAAGAGAGATTTAATATAGACGTTTGCGCCCCGGGGACCCAAGCTAGTGAAAACAGCCGATCTACAAGCACACGCCGCGTTGCGAGCTTGTAGATCGCCTATTTTCACTACTTCTTTAAACATTTTGTTTTCTAATTTATGGAATTTCTTATGATTTTTCTTTGATTTCTTCATGAAATCACTGAAAAAAAGCATTTTGTTTTTAATTCATGAAAATGAACGTTTTGAAATAATAATAATTAAAAAAGTAAATGTAGGAAACTAAAAATAAAGGGGCCCCCTGACACACTATTTGGGAACCAGTGATGTAGTGTGTGTGTGTGTGTGTGTGTGTGGAAAAAGCAGGCCCAGGTAGATGAACATAGTAACAACAAAATATATTTTCATCTATAAAACACCTTTCTCACCGATTAACAACCCAGGGACTGAAAAGACAGAAAGAGCTATGTATATTTTCACTATAATATGGCCCAAAAAGGTTCTTATCTATGTGAATACAATGACAATGAAAAATAACTTGTATAGGCTCACGCATACTCCCAGGTTTAGGTGATAAGCTACTCACCTTTTCGGTGGAAACGTTTTCACCTAAACGGTGGTTCTGATACTATAGGCGATCAAACCTAACACTAACCTAAAAAGGTGGTTTAGGAGGGCCCCGCATCCCTCCGGAGTGAGCCAGGGTGAACGCGGTGACGGTGTTTGGTAAAAACAGAGAGAAGTGCTGGGGTGAGTCTCTTATCACCGTGGCTCAGTGACGTCATGTTGTAGTTTTAGTAAAAACAGAGAAGTGCTGGGGTGAGTCTCTTATCACCGTGGCTCAGTGACGTCATGTTGTAGTTTTAGTAAAAACAGAGAAGTGCTGGGGTGAGTCTCTTATCACCACGGCTCAGTGACGTCATGTTGTAGTTTCAGTAAAAACAGAGAGAAGTGCTGGGGTGAGTCTCTTATCACCGCGGCTCAGTGATGTCATGTTGTAGTTTTCCCAACCACCGTGGTGGTCACCGTATCACCTAAAACTGGAGTATGCATGGGCCTTAAGTCTCTACATGGTTCACAAGGACATTCATTTGGGGTTTTTCCAAGCTACTAAACCATCCTATACGCGCAAAGTTTATTTGCATTTTTCCCGTATTGCCCAAAGAGTATGAATATACAACGGTGCCCCCACAGCCTCCCCATCCATCTGTAGTGAGATGTAGACGGAGGTTACTGTAACAGACCGATTTATACTACTATAAATTAAATGATTCGCAATTTTCACCCAAGTGTAAATGAGTCTCAGCATGTAGATTTTTTTTTAACACAAGCACACCGGTTTCCATGGATGCACTGATATTGCTGTAAACCACTGCTTCTCAACATGTGAGCGCCCAGGGACCACCAGGGCTCCAAACGGAACCTTACGGGTCTTTAACTCTGAGATGTGACAAATGTAAAGGGTCTTCAGAGTTCATTTAGCAGGGCAGATTTGACAGTGTATAGACCGGGTGGTCCCAGAGATGAAGCCCATGGTACTGTACACTCTCGGGGGTTAATACAGACTCATAAGGGTGCATATAATGGACCGCTTGGGGTCCCCGGACCAGTCATTTGAGAAGTAGCGTTGTGCTGATTCCCCGGCAGGGATCCCGTGGCTCATGTGTGTGTGTACGTTTTGTTAAATACAACGTTAATACATTTGCTGATGAAGTGTCGTTTAAAAACATCACGTAAAGATGGTAAATAAGAGACTGCGTTTTAGCTGATGCCAGTCAGCTGAAATGAATGCCTCGTCCGTTCCGTAATGCCACAAAAAATAGAATGCAACGTGCTTGGGCGAAGCATAATGCAGGTATACACACGACTGATTATGATTGAGTCTTTCAAGCCAATAAGGATATGTCAAACCAGATTGCATCCCGTAGCTAATGTCAGGTTTTAGACCTGCTGCCAATTATTTCATGGAATGACCAATTATGTACGCAAGAAATATGCCCGTTAAGCCTGATTTATACGTAGTTACCGAAAATAGACGATTTACAGCATAACGCAGGTCCCAAAACGCTGTTGTAGCATAAATAATTTACAACATACATGAACAATACTATTTACATATTAATGGCCTCCGTGTTGCTTACATAACAAAACGGTACATGTTGTAATTAAATCATTACCCTCCTTTTCCTTGAAGTTCTATTATAAAAAGGACTAGCCTTTATAACAGGACTGAACATCGTCAAATCACGATATCATTTGACAACCTTAGCAGGGTTTCTTTTTGCCATTGTGAACTAATGGCAAGCTTTATATACACATGTCATGGATGGGTTACAGTATATCATGGAAGAGATTATAGCCACTGTAGTGTAAATGCACCCGCTGGTGAACATGGAAAACAAAAAAGATTAACTCCACCAGATAGGTACAGTTGGGTGCCACCGATATTGTCCCTTATCATTTGACCCATTTAGGCCTGACCTCAAAATTTAAAAAAAATCCTTCTAAATCCTCCAGTTTTCTGAAATAAATATTTTCACGATTTTTCAAAAATAGCAGACCTACAAGCTCGTATGAGCTTGTAGATCTGCTATTTTTCAATAGCTAAATTATAACATAATGTTTAAAACACCAAAAGGGGTTCCCGCCCAAAATGGGTTAACTGTCCTTTTGCGCAGATCACGCAAACCTCAGCAAAAAGAAAAGGACAATATCGATGGCCTCCAACTGTATGAGCACCCAGGAAACATATACCGTATTTAACACTAAACAAAACATGGCATTATCATAAAAAAAAAACAATCTATAAAAACAAACTGAAAGAACAAAATATAAAATGCTAATATGGTAGGCTCAATTATGGATCACTGACTGCAAAGCTGAAACATTCGGTGTTTTTAAAGATTTCTGAGTCTCATTAGTGTGAGCTGTGCAAATAAAAGCAATGAAAGTTACCAGCCTTGTTTCTCCTCTTTTTTTGTTTGGCTTGCAGAGCAGCAGGCTTGCATAGTTGAGGAGGTGCACGTGCATTAGCCATTTCATGCAACACTGCATTCCATAATAATTCTCAATTCTGTATAGTGTGTGTGTGTGTGTGTGTGTGTGTGTGTGTGTGTGTGTGTGCGCGCGCGCGCGCGCGCGCGTGCATATATCCCCTATGTTGATTTTGACAGCAAATTTTGATTCAATTTTATAGTCTTTAAATTTGTTGACAAAAAACAATATTTTGGCGGTGCCATGATGGCAGATTTTTACAATTGGTTGCATGCTGAAAATAGCAGATCTACAAGCTTGATCTACACACCGAACGCAACCAAACTACTCCTCAATCTCTTCCCCACTAGTCTCTCTTCAACAACGCAACGTGGAGTTGAGAGAGTCACATTCTTAAAGCAGCCAGCAACAAACTGAGAAATGTTAAGTTTAGCCCCGGAGCAGAGAGGGACAGCCTTTGTGTGTGTTTGCTAGTGTTGGCTAGCGCTGCATGAGAAAGGAAAACCTCAACAACTACTACTAGTATAGAACACATGGAATAAAGCAAAAATAAAACCTCAAGACTGAAAATGTAATTTAGGCCGGCCAGCTGAAGAAATCACTTTTAGACCATTCATGTTTCTGAATTCTGAAAGAAGCTCCTAAACTTGTATTCTATTGCTAGTTTGATCACTTCAAATACTCGTTCATCTTAAAATAACTAATGACAGAAAATAGCCAATCTACAAGCTCACAACACGTCGCACTGCGACGTGTTGTGAGCTTGTAGATTGGCTATTTTCGGTGCACAGCATGCTTTCACAGAAGACACGCTGGCTTCTGAGAACTTTAATCCATGAGAACAGTGACCTGAAATGGAAACGGGTCTGGCCAGTAAGTTGTGATCCGACTCCCTGAATATGTAACCTGCCCTTGGTACCCAAATAACATCTACTTGATGTAACCGCGTCTCTCCGAAACAAATGTCTAATCTCAGTCTGACGACCGCTAGGTACAGTTGGTTGGATACCCAGATGAAGTGAGATATAAATCCATTTACAAAAAGATGCAGAGGATTTAAAACAAAAAGGTGTCTTTTTTTTCTACAATTTTCTGCAACAAAACATATGCTATTATTAAAAAATAAGTTTTGGTGTCTATGCCATCTGCTGCTACAAAAGAAAGACTCAATAATTCCCCCCCCCCCTAAAATGACATGACAAATGTGCCACAATAAATATTATAGTATGTTTAACGACTTAAACCCTATATACTTTGATGACCAGGCCCCCACAGGGTATCCTCCATTTTCTTCCCTCTGCAACAAAAGAACAAATCTCTTCACTGAAAAGAGCCAAATCTACAAGCTCACACGCGTCGAGAGTTTATAGATTGTGTTCATGTCGTTCAAGACCCAGACCTGAATGTTCCCCACCCGCTCCTACTACCAGTTCAGACTTTACAAGGACAATGACAATAAACAGGTTGCGAAGATGTCGATCAAAATGATCCAAAGAAACGATTTCCTGGCAGACTGAAATTAGAACTGGACGGATCCGCTTTACCGGGGAATGCCACTCAATTTAATATTCCTATACAGTGTGTTATTCCTACGACAAAAGCCAATTTAAACACAATGTCCACTAGTCCACCAAGACGGAGGTTACTGTAGTTACAACTTTCATCATTAAAAGGGCAGATTCCTTAGCAAACTCCAGCTGCACAGATAAGAACCCTCACTGTCCCACTCAGACACATGGATGAACTGTAGTGTACATCAGTGGCGTGCACAGACATTTAGAGGGGCAGGTGCTCAATTGGAAAAAGGGCACTTTGTGCAGCGCGTGGAACCGGCTGGTTGCCTTAATAGTGTGAGATTAATAGATTGTGGGGCCTAAATAATATATTAGAAGCTTTTTATCAAGAATTGATCAATGTTACCATGGTCCACATACTGTACAGTGTAACTGTGCTCTAGCACCCCCTAGTGTCTATCTGTGCACGCCAGACGCCACTGGTGTACATTGCTCTGACACAATGTTTATTTTCTCTTGCCTCTTATGGTGAGACCATTGTTACAATATAAAGTGAGGGTGAACACATTTTTCTCCCATCGGGCAACCAAAATATAAAGACTCCAGAGCCCGACCCCATAACTAAAACCTCATTATACTGTAAATTGGGCTTAAGCCTTCATGAATAACAAGACATAAAAGGTTTCATAATGTTTGTAGCCAAACTGAATGCCTGCCAAAAAGAAACTGACTTGCTGCTAATCATGGTGTTGCATGTTGGCTGGCTGCCAAACAAACCGCTCTCCTAAAAAATATGCGCAACAGACCAAAAAAGACTAAAGCCTGATTGGGCCAGTGTCACATACAGTACAGTACAGCAGATCTACAAGTTCACAACACAACGCATCGTGACGCTTTGTGAGCTTGCAGATCGGCCATCTTTGGTGGGCGACACTACAAACAGCCGAGTATATAAATTGGGCATAAGCTGCATAACAATTAATTTTCCCCCCCCCCTCTTGGCACTGACATTTGTTGCTCGACTCGAAACGATAAATGTCAGCAAGCAAACCTGTTCACCTGCCGGCTCATACAGACTACTTTGCCAAGCCAATTATGAGATGCAATTTGGTGAAAAACAATGTGTTTCCACGTACAAAAAGTCACTGGAGTTATTTAGCTGCAATTATTCAGCAAAGGCACAGTTTAGTAATAAAAATAGTCGAGAGAGGAAACCGAGGTTTCAAACACTCTGTCAAACAACAGTAACATAACACTGTAGGTATTTGGGCATACCGGAGTTGTTGGAACTACACATACAAGTCCATGAAATGAGTGGCATTTCCCATTAAAACGAACTGGTCAATTGGAAACTGGTCTTCCCTCTCAAAATAACGTACGATTAAAAGACTGGAGTATTTGCATAAGGGTGGCCTTTAATGTTGTGTAACCATGCTCATTTCTATACGGACAACATACAGTATGCTGGTATCTAGCGCAAACGTTCACAACATAATCCTCACATTCATTATTGCACTTGCAGGTGGACAGGTGTGTAAAAGATCAGTGGCAGTTCACAACCCACAGGGCAGCAGTCATGGTGGCACGACCTCACACTTGGCAAGTCTTTAAGCACTTAAACCCCCAGGTTTTTGGACTGAAGTCCCTCAGTTTCTGTTTTTTGAGTGGTGTAACCACTCCAAGGAACAGCAATGTCCGTGTTCACTCACCTATGTGACTCGTGTTAATGTGTGTGACTCATGAGTACCAGTAGGGGCGCTGTCGTGCCAGAAACAGAGAGAGAGAGATAGTGTTGCACTGTTGCCTGCTAATGAGAGAGAGAGGGGGGGGGGGTGTAAGTTGCACCACTCAGTTCACACGGGTGTGATTTTTTCTTTTTCTCTCTACATGAACGTTTTCACCAGAACGCGAATGCTGGGGTTTAATTAAGGGGTGAAGCTGCTAGGATATGGCCTGGCATGGCCAGACTTAATATCAATGCGTACCGTAGAGAATAGCCTGGAACTTAGCGACGTGGTTATAAACAGATTCCAACGTGCCACAGCAAAGAAAAGAAAAAAAAAGTCTCACTTTGAATAGTGGGCTCTGATTGGTCACCCACAACTCTGGGGTGAGAGAAATGTAATATGAACCGAGGAGTGCCAGCCAGACCAATCTCGATAGGATACCAGATACGTCTGGTTTCCAGGCTAGCTATGATACAGTAAATATCCATGCAGTGTGATGTTCAATTAGGCCAATGAGGAGAGGGGGGGGGGGGGGGGGGGGGGTGATATAATGTAGTCAACTAAAGAAAAACAGCTATTTATGGATTCATACATTTATCCGCTTGAAACAGAAAAAAAAAAGGCAAACTACCGTCTTCTCAAATGAGGTACCACAGGGTACCACAGAGGTACCACAGGTTATGATCAATGCTACCGGTATTCTTTCAGTTCGCTAAGACGTGTGGTCACAGTTCTGAAAAATATGATACGTTTTAAGAAATATCAGTGCAGGAGCAGCACTGACCTTTTTTTGACAGCACCAAGTATAGCAGTGGAACAGTGACCTAGTATAATAATACCTCATATTATGTACACATAAGAGATGAAAGTACCCTTTTACCATTTCAAGTTCTGAGGCCCCGTTTACACACCTCCGTTAAGATACGTCGTCAAACTATTTACACGCAACACATAACAAAATAAAAAAAAATGATCGTATAGATCCATGACATTTATCGTGTGACATTCTTTTGAAAATATAATATATACAAAGTGCTAAAATGAAACCTTGCTACTCAGCGATGCATATAGCAGTAGACTATATAAAATGAAACCTTGCTACTCAGCGATGCATATAGCAGTAGACTATATAAAATGAAACCTTGCTACTCAGCGATGCATACGGCAGTAGACTATATAAAATGAAACCTTGCTACTCAGCGATGCATATAGCGGTAGACTATATAAAATGAAACCTTGCTACTCAGCGATGCATATAGCAGTAGACTATATAAAATGAAACCTTGCTACTCAGCGATGCATACGGCAGTAGACTATATAAAATGAAACCTTGCTACTCAGCGATGCATACGGCAGTAGACTATATAAAATGAAACCTTGCTACTCAGTGATGCATATAGCAGTAGACTATATAAAATGAAACCTTGCTACTCAGCGATGCATACGGCAGTAGACTATATAAAATGAAACCTTGCTACTCAGCGATGCATATAGCAGTAGACTATATAAAATGAAACCTTGCTACTCAGCGATGCATACGGCAGTAGACTATATAAAATGAAACCTTGCTACTCAGCGATGCATACGGCAGTAGACTATATAAAATGAAACCTTGCTACTCAGCGATGCATACGGCGGTAGACTATATAAAATGAAACCTTGCTACTCAGCGACGCATACAGCGGTAGACTATATAAAATGAAACCTTGCTACTCAGCGACGCATACAGCGGTAGACTACATGTTGCCAAAGGCAATGGTTTAGCTCCACGACGGTACTGAAAGGCGCTTCAGAATACGTTCATCTTGCTCATGAAAAAAGGACAAATGCATATACTATACTAGTTCCTCCGCTTATAGTATCTATATTGTCTATACGTACATATATACACATGTGTTTCTCTCCGTTTCTTTTAAAGGGTTTCATTCCAAAATACAATATATATATATCTGCTATATAAAGAAAAGCTACATCTAGCCTATTTTCATTTGACTAATAAAAATACATTTGATTCTATCCTAAAAAAAGTACTATTGTTAGGAGGTTTTAGAATAACTCAAGTCATTAAAGTAACACATTATTTTTTCCAAAGGATGTGTCTATCTGGTCTGAAGAAATGGGCCATAATTAATCAACATATGCCAGTGTTATGCACCAAAAACGGACAATCTACAAGCTCACACCGCATCGCACTGCGACGGTTTGTGAGCTTGTAGATCGGCTATACTTTCCTCTCTTCTCACAACATTCTGTTGGGACCATCTCCGTGAAGAAATGTGTGTAGAAAAAAATATATAGATATTTAATAGCCCTAATTTCTTCATAGTAATCTCTAACATAAGTCACAATTGGCCAAAATACAATGGACAAAATAAGTATATTAAATATGGACGCTGCTTTTATATTCACATCAAAAGGTTATGAAGCTAGATTAAAATCCACAACTAATATTGCACTTATTACATAAAATAATAAATAGGATATCAATATTGGATTTATCTGTTTAAAAGGGGCCCTCAGCTCTGGAGAAGTCATTTTGACCCCTTTTGGTGTTAGCATTATGTTATGCTTTAGCTATTGAAAAATAGCAGATCTACAAGCTCATAGCGCGCCACCGAGTGGCGCGCTACAAGCTTGTAGGTCTGCTATTTTTGAAAAATCGAAGAACGACTGACATACTGTAGAAACATAGCTTTTTCAGAAAACTGTCAGGATGTAGAAGACATTTTTAGAATCTGATCTCAGGTCAAAATGGGTTAAGAGACAGTCCTGACTCATACAGTAAGTGACATTCCACCAATGACTGATTTGACCCTTTCCAGCTGCAATGTACAGACTTCATACACTAGTATTTCATGATAGAAATATAAATTCCTGCTGGGGGTTTATTTCCCACGGTTATCTGTACGGCACGACCCGTCTGTCAGGTGTACCTGAGCACCTGAGCGCTGTTGCGTTGGCGTAAATGGTCACGCCCACCTCCAAGCAAGTAGTTTTAGACTGCGACGGAGGGGCGCCGTCTCAGGCGAACTTGAGCCACGTGAGTTGACGACGCGTACCCGAGGCCGAGCGCAGCATTCGGGGCATATTATTGGGAGATTGCAATGGCAAAAACACCAGTGAATCTAAAAGCCTGATTTATACCTTGAAAACTTGTAGATCTGCCATTATCGGCGTACGATGCAGTATAAATTAAACGTTACACTGATGATTCTGAAAACAATAAATTGAATCCGAGCCATTTCTCTTTCGGGCATTTCACTAAGGGATATTAAAGGATCATAAACTTGAGTGTGTTCGTCCGCTAGTCCATTAAACCATGGTACTGTGTATGGTTGGAATGCAGCATGGAGCTACACTTCATCACCTGATGATCACAAATCACACATTGTTCTCAAAGACGGCATATGGTGGCAAAAATAATCTAAAATCAACTCACAGTTCTACACAGTAAAATCCTGAGCATGAATTCACTTAGCTAATTTAACACTAAAGAAAATGGGGGTTCTCGGCTCCCAAACCTAGTGTCAGAACATGGAATGATTTAGTGAATACATGAATGTTCTTGCCCAAAAGAGAACAATAGAATAATTCTGGAATGCTGAATGCCAGGAAAGTAATCCAAAGAGTGAATTAGCCAGAATGGTGGTGCAAGAGGTAAAAAAAAGAAAAGGAGTCAGAAAATGCCAGGTTCAAACTATTAGCATGCTTTTAGATTTTGCACTCGGCTATCAAGCAATGCGTTGAGATTAATTTAGCTGTTGCTTAACCCATTTTGGGTGGGAACCTCTTTTGGTGTTAGCATTATGTTATGCTTTAGCTATTAAAAATAGCAGATCTACAAGCTCATAGCGCGCCACCGAGTGGCGCGCTACAAGCTTGTAGGTCTGCCATTTTTGAAAAATCGTGAAAATGCGGCACAAATCTTTGAATATATATTCTTTCAGAAGACTTTTTTTTTATTACGACGTCAGGCCTAAATGGGTTAAGGTCCTATGCATTAATGGGAAAGCATGGGACGTGTCAGCCACATGGACATGTGTACCATGACCCTGCCATCTAGTACAGCCACATGGACATGTGTACCATGACCCTGCAGCCACATGGACATGTGTACCATGACCCTGCAGCCACATGGACATGTGTACCATGACCCTGCAGCCACATGGACATGTGTACCATGACCCTGCAGCCACATGGACATGTGTACCATGACCCTGCAGCCACATGGACATGTGTACCATGACCCTGCAGCCACATGGACATGTGTACCATGACCCTGCAGCCACATGGACATGTGTACCATGACCCTGCAGCCACATGGACATGTGTACCATGACCCTGCAGCCACATGGACATGTGTACCATGACCCTGCCATCTAGTACAGCCACATGGACATGTGTACCATGACCCTGCAGCCACATGGACATGTGTACCATGACCCTGCAGCCACATGGACATGTGTACCATGACACTGCAGCCACATGGACATGTGTACCATGACCCTGCAGCCACATGGACATGTGTACCATGACCCTGCCATCTAGTACAGCCACATGGACATGTGTACCATGACCCTGCAGCCACATGGACATGTGTACCATGACCCTGCAGCCACATGGACATGTGTACCATGACCCTGCAGCCACATGGACATGTGTACCATGACACTGCAGCCACATGGACATGTGTACCATGACCCTGCAGCCACATGGACATGTGTACCATGACCCTGCAGCCACATGGACATGTGTACCATGACCCTGCAGCCACATGGACATGTGTACCATGACACTGCAGCCACATGGACATGTGTACCATGACACTGACTGCAGCCACATGGACATGTGTACCATGACCCTACAGCCACATGGACATGTGTACCATGACCCTGCAGCCACATGGACATGTGTACCATGACCCTGCAGCCACATGGACATGTGTACCATGACCCTGCAGCCACATGGACATGTGTACCATGACCCTGCCATCTAGTACCTAAAACTCAACGGTACTGTAGTTAGTGCCAATAGATTCATGTTCCCAAAATAAATAGTGGATATACGGTTAACGCACGCATATGGTATTCTCCATTGACTTGACCGTTTTGCAAAGTGCTTTCCTTCTTGATGTTTGGCAAAACCTACCCCCCCCCCCCCCCCCCCCCCCGATTACCTCGTAATACATGTTCTATATATGATATAAATGTTCCAAAACAGCCCACACAGTAAAATCCTCAGTGTTAATTCAACTCAGATTGTGTGCAAATGTAACCAAACGGACTACCGACGCACTAGATTTTACTGTGTGGATTGATTTGGATTACTTAACGTAACTGATAAAACAATGGCAATTCTTGAAAATGCGTACATTTTGGAATGAAACTCTTTTTTTTTATGTATGTGTGCACTAGCGGAGCATGATTATGTATATATACTGTAACTGTACAAATGTGAGCTCTAGTATTTCCAAGGTGCCTTTTCAATGTATGGGGTTGTGTAGTTATCACTGTACACGGTGTGTAGTTATCACTGTACACGGTGTGTAGTTATCACTGTACACGGTGTACGCGGTGTTGTGTAGTTATCACTGTACACGGTGAGAGACCGATACAAAAACAGAGAGGTTTGAATACAGTTAGTCGGTAATAATCCGTTTAGAATTAGAATAAACACGTATCAAATATATAGCAGTAGTGCACTACACTACCGTGTGTGCGCACTACACACAAAAGTTGTATCGTACACACTAACTACACGTGGCATGCAATTTGCATGTTCCCGTGTACTGCGCCGTGTATCTTTCCATACCCTGCTTTTTGCAATTTGCTCACAGGAGCCAAATTCATAATTAAATTTACCTTTCACTTATACGTATATACTCAACTAAAATAGGTTTTGTGTCCTTAAAAGTGGGGACAAGTGCAACAAATATTGCATATGTTCTACCATTCATCCAATGTGGAAAAATACTTATATTCCAGATGACTGTATCATAGGAAAACCTCAGAGTCCTTGTATGGATCAACTGCCAGTGCCAGCTAGTGTACATGTCCACAACATTGAAAAATAAATCTGTCACTTGGCAAATACTTTTGGCGCTCACTTTAAACTTAGGCACAAAGAAAATAGCTGCATTGCTTTAAAATGGAACTACGATTAGTATATCATTGAGGCCTCTGTGTTTGACGTGCAGGAGATTGCATGCTGGACTTTCTGGAAGATGCCTTCTTTTCGAGAGGCTTGTTCTCGCTCGAGGGAGACTTGAGGCTCATTTCGGAACTGGAAGACTTGGACTTGCCAACGTGTAACAGGGAGCGACTGAGCGAGCCGCCGGCGGGCTTGGAACTGGAAGACTCCTTTGACGCAGACTTTTTCTCACCTGCGTGACTGTCTGGGGACGCCTGCAGAGACACACTGTCTGACGTGGCGTCGCCGTCGGTGCCGCTGTCCTTGCCTTGTCCTCCGCACGGCTTGCCTGTCCTATCCGAGGCGGCCTTCTTAGACAGCATGGTGCTCTTGCCCAGGTCGGCCGACCGGCGGCTTTCCCTCTGTCGCAGGGCGTTCTTGAAGAAGGACAGCCCCTTGTCCTCGGACTTGCTGCCGCGCCGCAGGTCCTTGGAGGACACGCTGGGGGAGCGCAGGCTGGTGACGGACGAGCTGCTGCTGGAGCTCCTGAAGGACCTCCACTCCGGCCGGCCGTCCCCGCTCTTGGACATGGACAGACGGGCCACGGTGGGGCCGCCGCGGGGACTGCCCGCCAGGGGGCTGCCGGCGTGGATGGAGTCCCGGCTGTAGCTCCGCTCCACCAGCCTCTTTCGGCTGCTCGTGCAGGTTTTGTCCGTGCTGCCGGCGGGCGTTTTCTTTGCGGTCGGGGAGGGGGAGGCGGAGGACTGGGCCGTGGCGCAGGTGCACTGCTTACGCTGCGGCGTCCCCTCGGCGGGCTGAGGTGGCTCCTTCTTCTTGGAAGGGGTCCCGCTGGGCGTGGTGGAGCTGCTCTTCTTGGCATTGGTGCTCTTGTCCTTGACGCTGGCCGCTTTGGAGCCTTTAACCGGAGTACTGGAAGACGACTGGGGAATGGAGCTTTTCTGGGCAGAGGACGAGCACAGGCGTTTCTTGGAGGTCCGGTCCTGCTCCGTTTTGCTGCAGTTCTTGGACGACCCCGCGCTTTCTGCCTTTGAGCCAAATCCTCCGATGCTGCTCTTGCGTTTCTGCTCTTTGGACGGGGTGGCCTGGGGCGGTAGTGTGTTTTGGTCCAACGCCGTTATCTGGTTGTTGTTTTCGCTCGGTTCGGTATTGATGATTTTCTTCTCGGTGGGAAGCGACTTGCTGTAGACGTGGTCGAGGTAGCGCTTGTTGCCCTCCTGGTCACTGTAGCTCTCCATCATGGACAGGGGCGACCTGCTGCCAAAGTAACGCTCGTGTCTGCTGTAGCTGCCAAAACAAGACGTGGAGACTTTGTCGTCGCAGGCCTCGCCTATCCTCTCTAGAGGCGGCGAGGAGCGAGAGTCTAGGGAGAAGCGCGACGGAGAGTTGGACCTGGGAGAGTTGGACCTCATGTGGAGCTTGGCAGAGAGAGACCAGGAAGGCTTCAGTCCCGAGTCACTGATGGCCAGAGGGCTGGCGATGGACGACCTGGAGGAAGAACTCTGACGATGAATGCTTCTCACAAAAGGCCGGGTGGAAAATCCGCCTGGTACAAAAAAAAAAGAAAAAGAGATGGTACTCCTTCACACATCCATTATTTTTGTCATCAATTCTACACGGTCAACAAGGTTCTACACAATGTGTCCAATTGCTATAAAAATGGGATATGTTTTTTCCATCGAATCATGACTCACTGGAGTAGCAATAGTTTAGACACTAGGGCTGGGAGATATGGACAAACTAAAATATCACAATATGTTTGACCAAATACCTTCATATCAATATTCTGATGGCACTATTGTAAGGTATTGTAATTGTAATGACGATAACGTTCAAACAGTTTCAGAAATTGCAAACATATCTACAATCCCACAATACAATGTGACACATTGTGAGCTCGCAGATCGTCTAGTTTAGCCATTTCCGTACATTTTATAAACTATAAAATAGAGCTTAGGGTTAGGGTCCCTCCAGCTCTTGATTAAACAGAAAATGCATTTTCAGGTCGGGATACCAATCGTATCCAAACAGGAGAGATAACTCACACAGAACAGAACAGAGGATAAACGTGTGAATTTGGAATGATGACAAAAGGAATGTGCAGACATTAGACAACATCGGAACTGGAACACTACAGTATAAAATTGAAGCTGGTTTCGCCTTTTCACGCCTTTTTTAATATCAATTGATTACGGTTAACAACTGTGTTCTGTACACGCTCATAACACTCAAAAGAAGGAAAAAAAACGGAAATGAAAATTCCGCTGGCTTATGCCGTCTATGGGGACGCAGTTTTTAAGAATCGTAATATCTCGGATTCTTCTTCTTAGGCTCTTCTTGGCTCAAAACAAGCTTGATTTGTGGCTCATGTATCTAACCGATATGATCCCCGGTTACAAATTGTATGTTTTGGGTGAATTAAATAACAATCGCGGCACCCGTTATATAGCGATAATTCACTTCCTGGGTCTCGGCTTCCGAGTGAAATGGCTTTCAAACTAAGAGCTTCGCCGTATTAACTGACTGGGCGGCGGTCCTGGAGTACCCCTTTCAGACACCAGATAGTGGTGTTGGCTGTCAATAAGTTAAAGAGCTAATGAACAAGCACTCTATAGCAATGATTACCATCACCAATCCACAATATACTAGTGCGTATAACCATAATCTCATAGACCCATATCACTATATCAATATCATATTGATATATTGCCTGGCCCTACAGAGAGTATTGTTCTAAATGCCATAGAAGTCAACTGAGAGGCTGTTACATAACCCTCTCATAATGCAGAGGAGGACCTTTGTCTCCAAACTGTGCTTTGTAACATTTCAAAAGCTGTATTTCTCAGGGTGCCTCCACAGTGCAATGGTTCCAGCAGCAGCCATACAATTGCAATGACCCCGGCGGTTCGACTCGGGGTCGGGGACCTGTGTTGTTGTTTCTGGGCAACCCTCCCTCCTCCGCCCATGCATTTTCATTTTCTTTATACTGTGTCGTTTATAAAGAAACACGTACCCAAGGATAATCTTAAAGCGGGTGTGTGTTTTTTCTTTATCTCACCATTTTTACCTTTACAAAGATGTTCTGCTTTTAGAACGTTTAGCTTCAGAGTGACCTTACTTGCTCACGTCGTGTGGATACGTAAAACTGGCCCTAGATCAACAACATTAAACTGCTTTGCCATTTAATAACATATTGAAATAAACAGCTGTTCTGAAATACATTTAAAAAAATACATTTACACACATTTATTTCCCTGTGTGTGTGTCATGCCTTATTTTTAGGACTTTAGCGTGATTTGTGTCTCACTGAAATTGCTTTGTCTGAGGAAGAGTGTGGCACACTCCAAATGTCACCAGTGGTGATTTGGGAGCTCGATTGAGTGTGCAGTGTCTTTTCTTTGTTCTTCTGGCTAAAACCTTGGATTTTATTGTTTGGATGCATGTGCCCGAGGTCGGACTTTCTTACATTTACATAACACATTTCAGAATGTCTCACCGTCATCTTCGCTGCGTTCGGCCGCAAACTCCACAGACTCGGCGAGCGAAGCTAAAGATGTGCGTCTGGAAGAAGCCCCGGAGGCTAAGCTGGCAGGCCTGCTCCCTGGCAACCTGTTGACCCAGTGGTCACACAGAGAGGAGCTGGTGGAACCTGGATGGAACAAAGACATTGGTCACAGAGAGAGGAGCTGGTGGAACCTGGATGGAACAAAGACATTGGTCACAGAGAGAGGAGCTGGTGGAACCTGGATGGAACAAAGACATTGGTCACACAGAGAGGAGCTGGTGGAACCTGGATGGAACAAAGACATTGGTCACACAGAGAGGAGCTGGTGGAACCTGGATGGAACAAAGACATTGGTCACAGAGAGAGGAGCTGGTGGAACCTGGATGGAACAAAGACATTGGTCACAGAGAGAGGAGCTGGTGGAACCTGGATGGAACAAAGACATTGGTCACACAGAGAGGAGCTGGTGGAACCTGGATGGAACAAAGACATTGGTCACAGAGAGAGGAGATGGTGGAACCTGGATGGAACAAAGACATTGGTCACACAGAGAGGAGCTGGTGGAACCTGGATGGAAGAAAGACATTGGTCACACAGAGAGGAGCTGGTGGAACCTGGATGGAACAAAGACATTGGTCACACAGAGAGGAGCTGGTGGAACCTGGATGGAAGAAAGACATTGGTCACACAGAGAGGAGCTGGTGGAACCTGGATGGAAGAAAGACATTGGTCACACAGAGAGGAGCTGGTGGAACCTGGATGGAAGAAAGACATTGGTCACACAGAGAGGAGCTGGTGGAACCTGGATGGAAGAAAGACATTGGTCACACAGAGAGGAGCTGGTGGAACCTTGATGGAAGAAAGACATTGGTCACACAGAGAGGAGTTGGTGGAACCTGCATTAACCAAAGACCAAAATAAATGACAGTTCTGGACCAACACCTCCATGCCGTACAGGTGCAACTCATTACCTACATAATAAACTACCAAAACACATCTCATTCATCACACACAATACACTTGAAATGATAGTTATTTAACAAAACAGTTTTTTTCCCGTTTTTTTTACACATAATGATCACTACAAAATGTAAAAAAAATGTAATAAACAGTCAAAGGACCATATACACCCATCATACAATACTTTCACATCTGAATTACAAGTAGTTATAGTTACATTAAGTCCCAATCTGGGAACCCATCGGCAAAAAAAAGAAAAAACAGCACCCTCTGCTGTTTGTTTCCTTCGGTACAGAATCTGTTCTTGAGAGATTACAGTAAGTCCTAACACAACCTACTAAGACACTATTTAACTAATAGTATGGTTTATACAGGAGGGAATGTGTGTTCCTGTAATCCAGTGAAGGTTTCCTTCTGGAGTGTTAGATCTCCTGCTGTAAAATACAACAGGCTGACGTCAGATGCGATAGCAGGGGGGGGGGGGGGGGGCAGGCGGGGAAAGAAAAACCCACTGACCGGCCACTGAGCTGTTGGCGGACCAGGAGGGAATGGCGGTCCTTCGTTGGTAGAACAGGATGTAGGCCGTCTGTTGGCACACGTCCTCATCAGCCATGGGCTGGACCTCGCTGTCATCGAAGCAGTACCACACACCATCCATAGAGTTCTTACAGTAGGCTGGGGAGAGAGAGAATGGAGTGCATGGGAGAGATCAAACAGGTTTCCATTAGAACATTTTATTTTTTTTATTTTATTTTTTTGTGGCTTTCGCCTTTATTTTATATTTTTTTATGGAGGGACAGACAGTAGGCTGACAGGAAATGGGGAGAGAGATGGGGGGGGGGGGGGTGACATGCAGTAAAGGCTGTCGGGATCGGGAATCGAACCCGCGGCACACTGCCAGACTGGATCACCAGAGAGCTGAGACAGGAATTTATGTCCTGAGAATCCTGACATTCCGGTGCATTATGCCAGGCACTCAAATGTCTATCTACGTCCTGTAAGTAGACTTGGAAATAAAACTAGTGTTGACTAATCATTACAAGTGGCTCTTGTTTTGAAGAGGAAGTCAGAGGAGGGTCCGTTTCGGCTGTAACCGAACGTAACCGCTGTAACCTTTGTTGAAACTTAAAGGGCAAGTTGTGCCATTCGGAGCACTATGGTCGCTAAACCACGTGAAATTAAACACAAGCTTTTAGCCAAAGTTCATATATGTACCATATGAAAACCATGCATCTGTCACTTAAACAATGTACACACTTTGGAATTACGTTAAAAAAAAGAGATATATAGATCATTTGGATTAACTGTTGTTGAACCAATGTTAAATGTTGTTCTCTTTTTTTTTGCATGACATTCTCAGCATTACCTGTGTAGTGTCCTCCGTGCATGTTGCCATGGGTTACCTGTGTAGTGTCCTCCGTGCATGTTGCCATGGTTACCTGTGTAGTGTCCTCCGTGCATGTTGCCATGGTTACCTGTGTAGTGTCCTCCGTGCTGCATGTTGCCATGGTTACCTGTGTAGTGTCCTCCGTGCTGCATGTTGCCATGGTTACCTGTGTAGTGTCCTCCGTGCATGTTGCCATGGTTACCTGTGTAGTGTCCTCCGTGCTGCATGTTGCCATGGTTACCTGTGTAGTGTCCTCCGTGCATGTTGCCATGGGTTACCTGTGTAGTGTCCTCCGTGCATGTTGCCATGGTTACCTGTGTAGTGTCCTCCGTGCATGTTGCCATGGTTACCTGTGTAGTGTCCTCCGTGCTGCATGTTGCCATGGTTACCTGTGTAGTGTCCTCCGTGCTGCATGTTGCCATGGTTACCTGTGTAGTGTCCTCCGTGCATGTTGCCATGGTTACCTGTGTAGTGTCCTCCGTGCATGTTGCCATGGGTTACCTGTGTAGTGTCCTCCGTGCATGTTGCCATGGGTTACCTGTGTAGTGTCCTCCGTGCATGTTGCCATGGTGATTGCACACGGCGTACAGGTCGTACAGGTAGTCGTCGGGGTTGCGCCCCAGGCCGTAGGGCCGTCTCCACGGCGACCAGTGGGAGGGTAAGCTCCAGCTGCTCTGACTCCTCTTCACCACGTGGGGCGCCATGTCCATGCCCATCAGGGGGAACCGCACCATGTTCTGCATCTTCACCCTCCTGTCGGCCTCCTACGGTACAGTACGTTGTTGTGTTGTCACACAACACATGGATTAACACATTTAGACCTGACGGTGATTCTACAAATGTCTTCTGAAAAACCCATGTTTCTATGTCAGTGGTGCTCAAACATTTTCATGTCAAGGACCCCCAGAAATATATTATGTAATTGGCCGCCGACCCCCATCTGAAAATATGTAGTTCCAGGGACGCCCCCGGAAGCAACGATTTGAGTAAAAACGTTCGCTCTGAAAGAATATATATATATTCAAAGATTTGTGTCACGTTTTCACGATTTTTCAAAAATAGCAGATCTACAAGCTCGTAGCGCAGCACTCGGTGCTGCGCTATGAGCTTGTAGTATAACAATGCTTAAAACACCAAAAGGGGTTCCCATTCAGAATGGGTTAAAGCAAAATAAATAATAAATGACAATGAAAATGTTTGTGGGACCAAGTCCTAATGTCCGAGGTGTGAAACAGTATGAAAAGGAGCCGATTCCTAAACAATGAACACAACCTTTGCTTTTATACAAAAGTATGAAAAATCCAGACCAAGACTATTAAAAGTTTATGGAAAATGCTTCTGAACATATTGCTACTTTGACCACTACAAAGGCTTAAAGAAAACAGAAAACAGCCCCTCTACAAGAGATTACATTGAGCGCTTGTAGATGGGCTGTTTTTGCTGCGCAACACATTGCTTCCACAGAAGACATGCTCAAAAAAACTCCTCACTTCAATTCATTCAAAGGTAAAAACGATCTGTCAAGTTGTCGGCCTGGCATTGAGAGCAAAAGGAATGAGAAAAAGAACATCCAAGTCCTCTCAAAATGTATATAATAATATTAACAATAACAATACATTCATTGTTTGCAAAGACAATTATTTCGTCCACTGCACTGGAAACAATACAGTAGACACTTCTTTTTGTAATGCTAATCAAAAATAAATAAAAGGAAAATAAAAAAAAGAATATAATAATTTGAGAAACACTGGAATAGATATAACAGGAAGGAGAAGGGATAAACAACACAGAATACAGTTGATTTCACACGGCCTGTCACAATTATTATTTCAGATAATAGCATTGTCATTATCGACATAATCGTAATGCCAGAAAAAACATAATAGCAGATCTACAAGCTTACAACACGTAAGCTTGTAGACCAGCTATTGTAGATCAGATCTGCTATTTAATTATTATTATTTTTGCATAATGTGTCGGTAACTTTTCATAGCCGCCTTGTGCAATTTGTGACTATGAAGCCTAAAAACCAAACAGAGATTAAATTTGTATGATCCAACGTTTGACGCCAAAAACACAATGGAATGGTGACAGGCACTAGTGAATAGGTAATAGTCACTCTGTGGTCTGGGACGGTTCGGGGTGCAGTACCTGTCGGAACCTCTTGAGGTGCAGTATGAGCACGTCCGGCAGCGTCCACAGGCTGAGCTTGATGCGGCCCTGCTGCAGCTGCTTGCAGTGGGGACACCGCCACGCATCGTCTGGGGCCAGCTGGAATGGAACCGACGCACACATGCACACACACACGCAGGCAGGCACACACACACACACACACACACACACACAGGCACACACACACACGCAGGCACACACAGGCACATAAAGTAACTAAGTGCATTAGTTACTTTATATATATGAACGGCAGATGAACTGGACTGAGCGCTGATAATGGACATGCGTGCGCACGCACGCACGCACGCACGCACACACACACACACATTGAGTGTTTCATGGTGTGGAGAGAGACTTTGCTTTCTTTTAAATAGCTTTAAAAATGTTACTAGTACTGTACTTTGCTGGGTGTTTTATTGTATTGTCCTGTATGTATTGTCCTGAATGTATGCATTGACCTGAGCAAAACAATTTTCCCTTGTGGATAATAAATCTAGATCTAGATCTAATCTAATCTATTTACTTAAGTACACAATTTGGAGGCATTTGTACTACAAATTTCCAATACTTTTACTTCTGCTCCACTAGTAGATCTGAGAGGTAAATATTGTACTTTAACTTTTACTTGAAAACTTTAGTTACTAGTAAGTTACTTTATTACAAATCATACACTAACCACTTCAGCTCTATATACATTTCAACAACTTGAGAATAATTCAAAAGATTTCTATACATTTGAAACATGAAATGGGACATTCTGCACAATGAGTACTTTAACTTTTGGTACTTTAAGTACATTTTGATGCCAATACTTTCACTCAAGTACATTTTGAATTCTGGACTTTTACTCGTAACAGAGTATTTCTACATTGCAGCATTGATACCTTTACTTGAAGTAAAACATTTGAGTACTTCCTCCAGCACTGCACACACAGCGCCCACCAGGCAGTAAGCCTGCGTCAAGGAGTCAAGGACAGGCTCCAACCGCACTGCTTAGAGAACGGGGGCCTCAGAACAGGAGGAGGCCCCGCCAGGCTTCCCTTCCACCAAACCCACACTGCTTAGAGAGCGGGGGCCTCAGAACAGGAGGAGGCCCCGCCAGGCTTCCCTTCACTGCTTAGAGAACGGGGGCCTCAGAACAGGAGGAGGCCCCGCCAGGCTTCCCTTCCGCCAAACCCACACTTTCCTCTGACCACCAGAGCTCCTTTTCAACGCTATCCTTCAACAGACCTCTGCCAGGAAAGCTAAACCGCACGTGCTCTATATGTGGACTTTTCCCGGTGTCCTCCTGGAAGTTGTGATTTAATCCATTTTGTCCTGACGTCGAATTTTAACAAAAATGTCTTCTAAATCCTGACAGTTTTCTGAAATACGTCATGTTTCTGTATCAGTGGTGCTCAATATTTCACGTCAAGGACCCCAAAGATTATATGTAATTGGCCTGCCAACCCGCCAATCTGAAAATATGTTGTTCCAGGGACCTCCCCAGAAGCAAAGATTTGAGTTAAAAGAAGCTCTGAAAGAATTGCGCCACATTTTCACGATTTTTCAGAAATAGCAGATCTACAAGCTCGTAGCGCGGCACTATGAGCTTGTAGAGCTGCTATTTTTCAATAGCTAAAATGTAACATAATGCTTAAAAACACCAAAAGGGGTTCCCGCCCTGAATGGATTAATCCAAACACAAGCGCCACGATATGCAGTAAAAACCCGCTGAAAGGACCGAAAGGCAGTTTGATGAAACAACAACATGCAAAGCCCAGGGCAGGCAGGGCTACGGCCCGCTCGGGAGGAAGGTTTTAATGCTGCGAGACTCCATACTATAAAAACACACAGCTCACTGCACTGTGCTTGTGCAAATACAAGAAAAACAATACACATTAGGCACATAAAAATGTTGAATGGTGTGTGTGTGTGTGTGTGTGTGTGTGTGTGTGTGTGTGTGTGTGTGTGTGTGTACATGCGTGTGTGTGTGCACATGTAGCATTACGCGGAAGTAGGGATTGAACCCGGGCCTCCCACTCGCCAGACCAACGCACAACCTACCGTGCCAATAGGGCTGAGCGCGATTGGCAGGGCTGTTGCGTGCTGGGTCTTGGCTGGGGGCTACAATCACCCCCCCCAGTCTTCGCGGACCGCCGCACACGATGTCCCTCATGTCCCTCATGCGAGGATATCACGTTCCACGTCCTGCCGACTACGCCAGATTGTAGCATTACGCGGAAGCGGGGATTGAACCCGGGCCTCCCACTCGCCAGACCAACGCGCAACCTGTTTTGCCAATAGAGCGTCGCAGTCCCGCCTCCTACCCTGGACCAGGAAATGAAACCCAATGCATTTTCCTCATAGACATTTCTTAAAGTATTTATTTAAAGACGGTTACGCGGCGGACAAAGCCAACTCGAGTCGTGACAACTCATGACAACACAAACAATATTTTGGACCAAACAAATAATTAGAAAGAAGAAAAAAACGGCAGGTTACAACACTTTTTTTGTTGTTTTTCTTCTTTGTAATTATTTGTTTGGTCCAAAATATTGTTTGTGTTGTCATGAGTTGTCACGACTTGAGTTGGCTTTGTCCGCGGCGTAACCGTCTTTAAATAAATACTTTAAGAAATGTCTATGGGAAAAATGCATTGGGTTTCATTTCCTGGTCCAGGGTAGGAGGCGGGACTGCGACGCTCTATAGGGCTGAGCGCGATTGGCAGGGCTGGGTCTTGGCTGGGGGCTGCACATGCGTACTATACATCGTGTTTTGATTGTATTGTTCCACTTTTGCTTTGGAAATGTAAACATATGTTTTCTCATGCCAATAAAGCCCTTTGAATTGCGTGTGTGTGTGTGTGTGTGTGTGTGTGTGTGTGTGTGTGTGTGTGTGTGTGTGTGTGTTACCTGCTCTTCTTTGGTGTAGAGCGTAAAACACTGAGCGAGGGTGCAGGCCTGCGGCTGGTGGTGCTGCTCTCTGTGCAGATACACGCTCTCAGCGTCAGGGATGTACTCTTCCTCCGTGTGTCCAAACAGACTGTGAGGGAGAGGAGCGTGGTCAGCTACACCATCTCCAGATCAAATGAGAGGGTCTGCTGGCTGCTTACAGTGCCTCTCAGCCGGGCAGCATGTCACAGAGGAAAGCCCTGGTCTATGCGGACCTTTGCGTCACATTTTGTTTGACTTAATGACTTAAAACCTGAGGGCGATTCTACAAATGTAGAATCGGTGGTTCACACTTTCAAGATTAAACTTTTTTTTTTCAAAAGTAGCAGATGTAGAAGCTCGCAGCGCCGCATGAAACACGCTGCAAGCTTGAATATCTGCTATTTTTGAATAGCCTCTAAAATGACAGATGCTTATCCCGGGTTTTAACAGGTTAAGTGCTGTTAAATGTACATATTTGGCTGGGGAGCGGTTTCATTTCACTATTATATCACCAGCTAGTAGTTAGCCCAATTAAATTCACATATCATAACATAACATATTTTCAAATGGGGTTCTATGTGGAATTTGTGGATATATCAATTTGACATGAACATGTTGAGACTCAACTGACCATTAATTGCAACTAAAAATAAAAATAAAATATGCAGCAAGCAAGGAATGGAATATAATTGAATAATGTGGAACAAAATACACACAATTTTAAATAAGACAATACGCAGCTAAAATTCAAATGAAAGATGGATTAGACCGTCTGGAAATACTGTACTGCAGCTACAACTGAAGAAATAATTTCCAAGGGATACAAAGCCAAGAGATTATTTATTAATCGCACCTGCTAGTTAGCGGCATGGCATGGTAGGATCCTAATAGAACAGTGGCATGCATATTTCACAGTGACCTCGCTGGATTTTCATAGACTAAATCACAGTCACCACATTTCCCACACTTTCTTCGCATCTATTTGCCGTCATCGTGAGTCATACAGCGTTGAGTCATAACCACTCATTGTGGTCAGGCATTGATATGGAGTTGGTTCGTGTTGGTTAGTACTAAAACATTCTCCTCTATTCTGATCATTTGGCTTGGAAGTTTGGAACATTGCTGCTGCAATTTGCAATAATTAGGGCATTAAGCAAATAGTCGACTCGTTTACTAGTCGACTAGTAAATCCACTAGTCGACCTTGCTGGTACTAGTTGACTAGTTGATAAGAAGAAAAAAAAAAGGTAAGAAAAAAAAAAATCAGGTAGATTATAGTTATAGTCACCAATGTACACAGTTTTTAAATGTACAAATATTTATTTCCCAAAAAATTAAAATTATTTTATTTTTTTAACATAATAGGTGGTTAAACAACTAGTCGACTAGTAAACTAGGCAACTAGTCAACTAGTAAAAATGACTAGAAGTGAATGCCCTATTTGCATCCATTCAGCCACGAGAGCTCAGAGTCAGGTCAGACGCTTCACTTTGGTCAATTAAGCTCGGCTCCCAATTCTACTCCAAAAGGTGTTCGACAGGGTTGAGATCATTGACTCGGTGCACTCTCTGATCTCATTTCTGGGGGTCGTTTCACCTTTTATGTCAGTCCCAGACACACCCCATATTCATGTTCACAGTTTGCCAAGTTGGCTGCCAACATTAGTGAGGGGGGTCAATTGAGGCAGATGCACAAAGCCAACGGAAATTGGGGCTTTTTCAGACAGGATGGCCGGTTTTGACTGACCGTCCAGAGCCGAGGATGTTGTACTGTATCACTGTTTAATGTCTAAGTAACAGGAATTAAAGTCTAATTTATTCTTTGGTATGACCCGGCCGACCTCCCAGTCCCCCAGTCCCCCAGTCTCTGGGCGGACAATCTTAACCACAAGGCTAGTGATGTTCATAATGTACTAATCAAATAAAGCCGGTCTATCGTGCTAATCTTTCACTTTACCATGGACGTTAATCCTTAAAGAAAAGGACTTTCTGTGGTGTGTAGCACCTCCCAGACGTATGTACGGGTGTTTTGTACTATTTAACCTACAGTATCTATCTTTTTTTAAAGCATAAGATGGTCCTCCAAAATGGAGAAGTGGTTAATTATTAATCTGTTCCTTTTCTTACCTCTCCATTCTCACAAACCTCTTCTCAGAACCAATATCAATTTCTCCACCACTTGACTCGTGTTCTGCTTCTGAATCAATGTTTTCTGGTTTCCCTCTTATTACTTCATATCTTAAATTAGCGCAGCCCTTCCTGCACCTGTCTCTAGTTCCTGCCTCTCAAGTCTCCCGGCCTTCCTTCTCTCTCTCTCTCCTCATGTCTTCCTTCCTTCTCTCTCTCTCCCCTCATGTCTTCCTTCCTTCTCTCTCTCTCTCTCTCTCTCTCTCCTCATGTCTTCCTTCCTTCTCTCTCTCCCCTCATGTCTTCCTTCCTTCTCTCTCTCCTCATGTCTTCCTTCCTTCTCTCTCTCTCCCCTCATGTCTTCCTTCCTTCTCTCTCTCCTCATGTCTTCCTTCCTTCTCTCTCTCTCCTCATGTCTTCCTTCCTTCGCTCTCCCCTCATGTCTTCCTTCCTTCTCTCTCTCCTCATGTCTTCCTTCCTTCTCTCTCTCTCCTCGTGTCTTCCTTCCTTCTCTCTCCCCTCATGTCTTCCTTCCTTCTCTCTCTCCTCATGTCTTCCTTCCTTCTCTCTCTCTCCTCATGTCTTCCTTCCTTCTCTCTCCCCTCATGTCTTCCTTCCTTCTCTCTCTCCTCATGTCTTCCTTCCTTCTCTCTCTCTCCTCATGTCTTCCTTCCTTCTCTCTCCCCTCATGTCTTCCTTCCTTCTCTCTCTCCTCATGTCTTCCTTCCTTCTCTCTCTCCTCATGTCTTCCTTCCTTCTCTCTCTCTCCTCATGTCTTCCTTCTCTCTCTCCTCATGTCTTCCTTCCTTCTCTCTCTCCTCATGTCTTCCTTCCTTCTCTCTCTCTCCTCATGTCTTCCTTCTCTCTCTCCTCATGTCTTCCTTCCTTCTCTCTCTCTCCTCATGTCTTCCTTCCTTCTCTCTCCCCTCATGTCTTCCTTCCTTCTCTCTCTCTCTCCTCATGTCTTCCTTCCTTCTCTCTCTCTCCCCTCATATAACTATAACATCAAGCAGACTGTTGCCTGTTGTCACAAATAATATACGTGTAGTTGTACTGGTATAGGCTTAGATTTAATTATACAAATATTACATTAAGGACAGTTATGATGTCGTTTTCCTATTTTCCTGTAGTACATTTTAGCAGATTGCTATAACGGCAATGTGAACAAAAACATTCGTTACATACAGTATAAGGGATCTTTTGTCCAACAAACACTAATTTGGTGCAGCAAGTTTCACTGAATACCAAACGACTCGCCCCTTTACCAACTCACCCCCGCAAAATGTTTTAATGTAGTTAACAGTTAATTTAGTATTTCCCTCCCCATCTGAAATTATCTTGTATACAGATTTATTTGATTGTATAGTAGTCGATCTCTATACTATAATTTAGAAAGAACATGTCGCAGAGAAGGTGACTGCTTAATTAGGTTAATTTAGGACCTTCTAGCAGTTCATTTCGTTTTATCAAACACATTTCTTCCATGATGTAGCCCATGTTTTGTAATGGCATCATCATGCCATTATGCCCGTGGATATACAGAGTGAACTTAACAATGATAAATTAATATGATAATACTAATCACCAACATGAATTATGTTTGTTATTTACAGCTAGGTAGAGTAGTGGGGCGAGACCTGTTACCGTACCTGTTACCGTTTCACTTAGTCAAATCTTTCTTTCCCGTTAAAACCAGGAATTTGTGTGTCATTTTAGATTTGAGCTAAAAAGCATTATTTTATAATTTGGCTATTCAAAAATAGCACATATTGTATAATATGTGCTACTGTATACTGTACAAGCTCAAAGCACGTCACGTTGTGCCGCACTAGGAGCTTGTAGAACCGTCTTGAATGTGCTCTGCATTAGACTTCAACACAAACCAAACACATCGTGCACGTCACACCGCAGGAATGCAGAGCTACAACATGAATGTGTTTGACTCACTATTCCTTGGTCTCCTTGTCCCACTCGACCACGATCTTGACATGCGGGGGCCCCCCTTGTCCGCACGACTTGTACGCTCTGTGAAGAAAGACTTGTGTCAGAACAGCAGAGCAAGCCGGCTAAACCAGTGGTTCCCAAAGTGGGGTACGGGAACCCCCAGGGGTCCATGAGGGAGTTCCAGGGGGTCCCTAGCTAAATGATAGTTTGGAACCAAATGGACCCTTATGGGTCTGCAACTCTGAGAGTGTACAGATGGAACCAAATGGACCCGTAGGCCGTAACATTGATTTTACAATATAAATTGGGGTCTCAGAGATAGCAATGCCATTATATGGGGGTCCGTAGACTAATGCATGTCAAACTGGGGGTCCTTGAAATTAAACGGGTTGAGAATCACTGCTAGAGCCGTAAAATTCTTCTCTTATGGAGGTGACAGGAGGTCCCTGGCATGTGTCTTCAAATGGGGGTCCACGGCCTAATTAGTGTCAATTTGGGGGTCCTTGACGTGAAAACGTTTGGAAACCACTGGGCTAAACGCATACGCAGCTACATTTCACGTGGAAATGCACAATTTAATACTTGCACAGAACCGTAAATAGACTGAAAGACGAAGCTTATATATTATTTCATGTGAGATGTGATGATGCGAGAGGCGTTCTTTATGCGAATGTTAGCAATGATTTGATTGGCTGATCACCCCATAGCGATAATTTGATTGGCTGAGCAAAGTACACATTGAGGATAAAATGTGAGGGCAGAAATTTGAAGACGCCTGCGGCCTTATTGTGATTGGCCGGAATGACAGAAAAATTAGGACGCCAATTGTGATTTTTCCGGAATGTGATGATGTATGATGATAAGAGCGCTCCTCACTTCACACAAGTGTGATTTTCTTTTTTTAAGTTTTAATGTGATTATGGATTGATTAGATTAATGATAATCATACAAAATTGTACAATACAGCAAAATCAAAACAGATGAAAAAGAAAACAATACAAAAATCGAAAACGACAACAAATGAGCAGTGATATCTTTTAACTAGCATCTCATAAGACGCTAGGTCAAAAGGTGGGCTTTCAGTTGACACTTAAAGATGTTGACTGTGTTTAATGGCTCCCTGATGTCTTGAGGTACTGTGTTGTGTGTTCCCCCGATTTTCTTCTGGGAATTAACTGTAATCTCTAATAGACCTTCCCAAGAAGATCCAAGTACTCTCGGGGGCCTATATATATTAACCCATTTAGGCCTGACGTCGAAATTTAAAATCCTGACAGTTTTCTGAAAAACCTTATTAGTGGTGCTCAATATTTCATATGAAGGACCCCAAAGATTATATGTAATATGCCTCCGCCCATCATCTGAAAATATGTTGTTAAAATGTTCACTCTGTAACAATATATATTCAAAGATTTGAGGCACATTTTCACGATTTTTCAAAAATAGCAGACCTACAAGTTCATAGCGCGGCACTCGGTGCCGCGCTATGAGCTTGTAGATCTGCTATTTTTCAATAGCTAAAGTATAACATAATGCTCAAAACACCAAAAGGGGTTCCCGCCCAAAATGGGTTAATGAGTGCATGGGGCCAAACCATGTAGTGCTTTAAAAAGAAGAAGTGACATTTTTAAATGGATATTTCTTCACAGCCGAGAGCATATTCATAACAACATCGTGACCCAGGTCCCAGGTGAAAATCTGTGTTATGTGTTATGAGCCATTTGGTGGGAAAAGCATAAAAAAAAAGTGTCAGGGAATCAAATTCGTGTCGAGGCATGTCAACAAACTGGAGCAGGAGAGGTGGTCCTCTGTCAGGGCATGTACAGTATGTAGAAGAGATGGCTAGAGGGGTGCGTTGTGTAACCACTGTGCAACAACAGACCTGGGAAAAGAGTTGGTACAGTAGAGATATACAGTAAGGCAACCTGTGGGTCGGGACCCCGGAGATGACAGTGACCTAAGTGACCCTTTAAGGACTTTCAGGGCTTGTTAATACCCGTGTGAACTGAGTGGTGCAACAGTGACGTCACACACTAACCATAGCAACCATGCTCCTTTTTTTGAGTGGACAGGTACACGAACATACAGACAAAGCTGGTTGTTGGAGTGGTTTGCACCACTCAAAAGAAAGAAAAGAAAAAGACCATTACTGCATCAAAGGTAATCAACAAACTACTATAAAAACTGGCCAAATAATATACCAAATCACACTCGTGTGAAGTGGGGCACCTGGTAAGGTTTGTTTAAAGTGCTGTAAACAAACATTAAAAGTCCATAGACTTGTCTGCTACTCTGTTAAAAGTCCATAGACTTGGCTTCCACATGACGTCACGTTTAGTGCTCTAAACAAACATTAAAAGGTCCATAGACTTGGTTGCCATGTGACGGTGGAGGGGCTAGCAGTAGCACCCCTCCAAAATAGGCAAAAGATTAGAAAACAGGCTGTGTTCACAATATGTATCTGTCGAACCGAAACTCGAATGCCTCAACACTCCTACATTCCAAGTGCTTAACAGGGTGGGTCCCAAGTTCAAATATGATTATTTTTGGAGGGGTTCACGGCCTGAAAAGGTTGAGAGAACCCACGACCGCTGCATTGAGGTACATAGTTGACACAGGAGAGTTAAAACAAAAGGGAAAGACAGACCTCTCCACGGTCGGGTGACACAGTGGTTGATCGTCTTGGGGAAGCAGGTATGTGATTCCAACAACACCGACCACTCTGAGACTGAAAGGTCCCACCTAGAGTAGAGAGACAGACACGGTGTTAACAGTAGACCCTCCAGTGTTTCTGTCAGACACAACAATGGACCTGCATCACTTAGGGCATTAAGCAACTAGTCGACTAGTTTACTAGTCGACTAGTTTACTAGTCGACTAGTAAATCCACTAGTTGACTAGTTGATAAGATTGTGTAGGCCTCAAGATCAGGTAGATTATAGTCACTTTTTTTTAACATAATGGGTGGTTAAACAACTAGTCGACTAGTAAACTAGGCAACTAGTCAACTAGTACAAATGACTAGAAGTGAATGCCCTGTGAGGAATTAACCCATTTTGACCTGAGATCAGATTCTAAAAAAGTCTTCTACATCCTGACAGTTTTCTGAAAAAGCTATGTTTCTATGTCAGTCGTTCTTCGATTTAAAAAAAATAGCAGACCTACAAGCTTGTAGATCTGCTATTTTTCAATAGCTAAAGCATAACATAATGCTAACACCAAAAGGGGTTCCCCGCCCAAAATGGGTTAATGGTGTGTGAGGAATTAATAGGATCTTTAGCATTATCTAACGTGCTTTGGGGATATATTATGCAGTGGAGAGACAGAGAGAGAGAGAGACAGATCGGTAAAGGGAACGGTTAATGTATTGTACCATTAAGGAATCGGTAAATTTACGTCATGAAGGAATCTGTAAAATCCTAAAAAGGTTCACACTAGCCCCTAACACTGGAGGGACACTTAAGGCGTAATAATATGAGAGTAGCTGCACCGCAGTCACCCCATCAACCTTTCTGCAAGAGGCATTTCATGCTGCCCCACCCAGAATGTCTCGTTTGTGCAAGATGAGAAGGCACCCAACCAGCCACCCCTTCACCCCATCTGCAAATATAACACCCGTATATCTTACTGCGACATTTCATTTTGAATAACCTGTGTTATTAAAGGGGCATTCCACTCATTTTCAACATTTTACTATGTCATTAATATACCTTAGAGCCGTTGTGTGGAAATAATAAAAAAGTCCCCCCATTCTGTGTTTCCTAGAACTGGAGATCTGAAAAAAATCATTAACATGGTTAAACACATCTTGATGATGTCATCAAGATGTGTTTCACCATGTTAATGATTTTTTTGATACTTACAGTTATAGGAAACACAGAATGGGGGGACTTTTTTATTATTTCCACACAACGGCTCTAAGGTATATTAATGACATAGTAAAATGTTGAAAATGAGTGGAATGCCCCTTTAAGCAACTGGGTGCAGATAGAAGCTCTTTGTATCGGTCAAAATAATTAGAATACAACTGAAATAGTGAGGCTTGTTTGCATTTACTGTGATGAATTGTTTCATCCGTGTTCCTGGATAAGGCCAGGACTGCCCCGTCCTGGTGTTACCTGAATGTAGACTCCAGGCCTCAGGAGATGACGCATCTTCTCCAAGATCTCTTTCTGCAGGGCGTCCCAGCTCACCGTGCGCTCCATGTACAGCACAAATGGCAGACCAAATCTGAAACGACATCGTGGTCTTAGGTAAGTTAAGGCCCGTTAAGCACTTCAACCCTGGTGTCCCTATTTTAGGCAAATTTACACATTTGTTATTTATTTTAGAAAATAGTCAAAAATAGCAGATTTGCAAGCTCACAGCTTGTAGATCGAAACGTTCACTGTAATATAAGGCATAAGTGGTTAACGGATATTAATACCTGTAGAAAATCAGGAGCATTTTATGAGTTATTGAAACCCTTGGAATAGGCCTATCTCACAGCCCCCTTTCCACGCCCACTTCCGGTAGATAGTGGTGTCATTTAACATTAGGCATTTACACTTTTTTTCTCTGGATAATCTAAACCTTACCTTTACAAAACGGTAGTTTGTGGCTTGTGAAAATACCTCTTTTAACATGGAAGCCTATGGACCGCAAAGAAAATAACACCACTATCTCCAAAAGGGGGCGTAAAAAGGGGGCGGGGAAATGCTGTGAGATAGGCCTATAGGAAAATACATGAAAAAGATTGGCATGCTACTTTGATCGTCCACTTTGAGACTTGTTACTTGAATATTTCAATCTTATGAACATGCAACTAAAACAAAAAAGTATAAGTGAGCCTAGTGAGGCGTGAATTAATTTGGTTATAGAGATCTTCTGACACTCAAGAATTGTTCAAACAAATCGGAAATCCTTTTTCCCCACAGTGGTAGAGGATATTTGGTGGTTGGTCTGAAATGGATACATAGACAGACACGATGTAATTAAATTCATGGCGCTTGGGTCCATAGCTAATTGAGAGAGAGAGAGATTTGTGCAGCCTTATTTTTAGCTTGCACAATACCTGATGAAACCAAATTAGTGACGGAGTTGCAGTTTGTCATAGACCAGCAGCGCAGCCACAGTAACACAGCAGCCAGACTGTCACATGTCAGACAATCACATACAGTGCACAGCAAAAGGCATGACTAAACCTTTGGACTGAGGTTTGTAATCAAGGAAAAAGGCAAAGAATATGCTTCTCTGTTTGACTGATGACTATGGAGGCAGCAATACAATTGCAGCATTTCAGTCCAAAGACATGTTTCGCCACAGGGACAAAGAAAAAAGTGTATTCTGAAATGTGAATACAGTCTCCTCGTCCTCACAGAACAGCTTATTTTTTTCCCGACTGGATAGCATCCAAACCCATGCTGAGTCAAACACTGGGGTCCACTGGGGGGACAGACAGTGACTGCTCGGAGAGATGCAACAGTACCTCCGTCCTTGGTGTCCGGTGCAGGCTCGGTTGCAGACCAAGAGAATAATCTTCTCTGGTCCCACGTTCTTGTTGGGCGACGCCGTGACGGGAGTCATCGCCCCCTGCATGAACGACGGCGTCCTGCCCAGTTCATTCACATACTTCAAGTTGTTCTGGTTCAAGTTCGCGAGGAGGCTTCCTGAGTGATAAGAGAAAAACAGGCTTTGATACTTTGGACCAGCGCTAATACATAATGTAAGTGTAATATCGATGCAGCAGAAACCTCTTTTGGTGCGAATGCCCTCCAGTCGGAAAGTCTCCGGCGTCTCAAAGGCAAAGATGGAATCGCTCTCCTGGATGATGTCGAGGTCGTCGTCGTCGTCACAAAAGGAGCGATGAAAACCGTCGTAGTACATTTCGGTCAGAACAAACTGAAAGGGGGAGAAAGCAAACAGGTCAAGGCCAAATTTAACACGTTATAATTGGGAGCTCTTATGTTCCAACAGTTATCGATGGCTTGCAGATTTGAAATATTTTGATTTGTAGAGCCAGGAGGGTATCCTCCACCTCCAGCAGGTGCATCTCTACATTTTTGGAGGTAGGGAGTTACAAATTGACACACTTGACTACTATGCATGCTTCCCTGCATTTCATTTTGATTCCAAGTGTGTGTATAGTATATTTGCGAACGCAGTGATTGCGAACGCAGTGATTGCGAACGCAGTGAGCATTTACTATGAGACCCAGCAGATCATGTCTGTGTGTCTGTGTGTGTCACGCTATAACACCACCCGCCCACCACCAGAGGGCGCAGCTGTATCACACACAAAAACACACACACACACATGCAAGCACACACACACACACACACACACACACACACACACACACACAATTTAACTTAAAAAAATAAAAAACTTAAAAAGAAAAAACTTAAGAAAAAACTTTAAAAAAAACTTAACTTAAAAAGAAAAAACTTAAGAAAAAACTTTAAAAAAAACTTAACTTAAAAAAAAACGTAACTTACAAAACTAGTACATACTAGTACTGCCCAATTAATGTAAAAAAAGATGTGATCTCAATTCTAGATTTGAGCAAGAATCGTGCAGCACTAGTTAGCTGTCCAATTAATTTTAGTTACTCTTATGCTATTGCTACAAGAGAGAGACTGTAAGAGAGGTTTAAGTCAAGCACACATTTTGAATGTAGTAATGTTCAGCAACTACAGACAAAAAGACAATAAATATTTTCACGTCAAAAAAATGAGAAATCGTGCAGCACTAGTACAGACAGACAGACAAAATAATATCCAACCAAACACTGTTTGTTCACAGGCATTGCCTATGGAGTGTCTGCACCGAGGTCTGTATCCTTCCTGGCTGTGGGAATGCTGAACTAACACTGCGTGTAACCCAGTATCACTGCAGCGTGACTGATAAAGAGGGGTTGGGGGAAGAAAAGGCACCTGGTCCATGGGGATCTTGGTCTCACGTGACACAGCGTCTCTCAGCCGGTAGACCGTGCTGTTCAGAGGCACCGCCACTCCGATCCTCATGCAATGGGAGTACTTCCCCTGGTAGACGACCGTCACATACAGGGGCCTGGGGGGGGGACAGAGTTAATACTTTATTTTAAGCCATTTTGACCTTAGGCTGATTTTTTTTTTTTAAATACTTCTAAATTCTAACAGTTTTCTATGTCAGTGGTGCTCAACCTTTCTGTGTCAAGGACCCCCAGAATTATATGTATTAGGCTGCGGACCCCCATCTGAAAATATGTTGTTCCAGGGACCTCCCAGAAGCAAAGATTTGAGTTAAAAACGCTCTGAAAGAATATATATTCAAAGATTTGTGCCACATTTTCACGATTTTTCAAAAATAGCAGACCTACAAGCTCGTAGCGCGGCACTCGGTGCCGCGCTATGAGCTTGTAGATCTGCTATTTTTCAAGAGCTAAAGCATAACATAATGCTAACACCAAAAGGGGTTCCCGCCCAAAATGGGTTAATACTTTATTTTAATCAGCCTTTGAAATGAATGCAGTCTGTGCGGACCAATCCCCACGCAGGGACAGGAGGCGACATCCTTTATGTAATTTGGAAACTGAATCTGATTGCGAGCCAACTCCGGGAGTCTTTCAGTCTCGTTTCTCTCAGTTGACATGATTAGAACCTACAACAAAGCAAATCAGCAGACTGTATACATTTTTAGAAAGTGGACCTTCATATGAATGGGGCACTATCACACAGTTATATAAGTCACTAATGTATTACTAGGGTGCCAAATGCTGCCTGTAACAATAGCACTGAACCTAAAAAGTGCGAGTGATGCTCTCTAATTATAGTGCCTCCACATGGCTAACTGGGGTAACAGGCCTATTTGTGGGTAAACGAATAATAGGCACATAATGTTATAATAATGATTATATACTAATAAGATTAAGATGATGATGATATTTAAGTTTTGAAATGTCAAGTCACATTTCTCTTCTGCAGCTTATTATTATTATTATTATTATTGTGTTCTTTACAGCTTAATGTCTTCTTTTCTCATAGCCTAATTAAAAAAGCAACCTAATGAAAGAATATGGCAACGGAGAGAAATCAGAGCCATTTTCAATGCATCATTGTGTCATTTAGCAGAATTGCTCGAGGGGTATAGTGACATGAACTGTATAATGTGGTGCAACTCATCATTTGCCCTCATCACTTTAGTCTTTAACCTATTCGGGGCGGGAAACCCTTTTGGTGTTAGCATTATGTTATGCTTTAGCTATTGAAAAATAGCAGATCTACAAGCTCATAGCGCGCCACCGAGTGGCGCGCTACGAGCTTGTAGGTCTGCTATTTTTGAAAAATCGAAGAACGACCGACATAGAAACATAGCTTTTTCAGAAAACGGTCAGGATGTAGAAGACATTTTTAGAATCTGATCTAAATGGGTTAATTAGCCATGGGGGCGCCATGAAGAACAATAATCTGTCCTGAGCCAGTAGCGTACGGTCTTAAATGTCATCACTGTGACGTGCCATGACGGCAGTGAGCTCTCAACCTTCACCGCTGCTGTTACACGGTCAGCATGACATTCTTTCTTTCTTTAGCCTGCACCACTCATGTCACACCATCATTTCGATGCTCAGAACAAACCAGGTCTACAGCTCGAGTAAGAACAGGATTTTTTTTACATAAGATAGAACGCAAATATGTGAATATTGGTATACACTGCTTCAATTGTGTAAACTTTGGCACCAGAACCTGTTTTGTGCATCTGACCTGAATAAACTAGGCCGAGTTTCCCAAAAACCATTGAGAGTACAAACGCCCTCCTTACATACTAAATAAATGAACGATCGAAAAATGTCTCAGCGAATATTTCACATCCAACTATTCAACATTTGGTGATGCCTCATTCATTGATGCTTTTAAATCACTGTGAAAAAATGTAATCACTGTGAAAATTGATCTCGTTTAATGTTTTATTGCTGTGGCGGAATATTTGTGTTTTGTGTGCATGATGTACACCAGTTTGAATTCATGTGAATTCATGATCCCACACAACACTCCCGCAGTGAAAGGGACGTCTATCACTCTTTTATTCATGAAGGGAGGAAATGTAAGATTTAGTATAAAACTGCTTTTGAGAAGATCAGTGCTAGTTGTTTAAAGTAATTCAGCGCCAATAGCTTTCAGACCAGTTTCAAATCAATTAACCACACCACAATCTATTTTAAGGCAGCGTAAAAAATATTACAAATCATTGATAAACATGCTGAATGTTGGCTAACGACAAAAGGTACTAAAGACTCAACCTGATCTCACAGAAATACGTAGATATGTACAGAATTGCAATTCCGTACATACACGACTAGAAAACCCCAAAATATGTACATATGACACTGAAATCCTCCCCATAGACAATGACGGAGGGGCGCCGTCTCTACCGAACTTGAGCCACGGGAGACGCCACCGAGCGGACTTGAGTTGCCGTGTCGAGCGTTGCGAAGTTCGGTAGAGCCGACTCCGAGTTGTAACCGATATGGACAGAATAGTAAATAACGTCAAACCTGAACTCACACAGCCCGAACCAGCGACGGTGAAATAGCACTTCCGTACTAGTGAGAGACACGCCTCCGTCGCGGTCAAAACAGTAGTAGTGTCATACAGTATGTACTGATTTGGGGGTTTTCTAGTCGTGTATGTACGGAATTGCAATTCTGTACATAATCTGCAACTGAAGACCCTTACCATTGGCCAAAATCCTTCATTTCAGTATCTTTCAAGTCTAACAGGAACATTTTTTTAATAGGGTTTATGTGGTAAAATGAAATGACTTCTTTCTCCCCAGTAATGGGTCGTCTAGGACTCTCCAAAAGCATGATTGGACCCAGAGTTCTGAGAGCACGGATCATTCACTATTAGGTCCCACATTGGAGTGAAGGGCATCACTCACCTTGTGTGTGGTAATGGGATGGGTAAGGAGATGCACAGGAAAGGGTCAAAGGTATTGCTCTGCTTCTGGCAGTGCGGGCAAGTGAGTGAAGACCTGTTGGAGAAAAGTGGAACCTCACCATGTTGGCAGAGAGAGATATATATAACAAGGCAATAGAGCGTCACAGTCCCGCCTCCTACCCTGGACCAGGAAATTTGGACCAAACAAATAATTACAAAGAAGAAAAACAACAAAAAAAGTGTTGTAACCTGCCGTTTTTTTCTTCTTTCTAATTATTTGTTTGGTCCAAAATATTGTTTGTGTTGTCATGAGTTGTCACGACTCGAGTTGGCTTTGTCCGCGGCGTAACCGTCTTTAAATAAATACTTTAAGAAATGTCTATGAGGAAAATGCATTGGGTTTCATTTCCTGGTCCATGGTAGGTGCCAGAATACTATTTTTCTGTTGAGGGGAAACAACTCACCTGTACTGTGCCTGAAACAGTTCTTGCACAAATGACCCAGCAGAGAGGGTAGGAGATGGTCCCTCCAGGCTTCGGGCATCCTCTTCCACAGGCGGCTAAAGGATTAAGAAAAGAAAATCAGATTTCGTGTAAAAGGCAGCGTTCGTATGAGCCAGTTATGCCGATGCAAGCTGCAGAAGATATAGTGGAAAAACATGAAGACATTCAATACGCATTTGTATGTGAGTCCGAGAGCCGTTTGGTTTCTGTCCCAGTGAGGAATGGAAAGTTGTGGTTGCTCTCTGTCAACCAGCAAATATAAACCTCCCAGATTTATAGGCCAAAAACTACAAAGGGCCCCCTATTATCTGACATTTGATCCAAACCACATTAGTTGACAGAGACACATAGGCCTGTTGCCACTCCTATGGGCCGGGGCAGCGTCAGTCAGCGGGGAGGGTTGAATGGGACGAGTTGGACGGAGGTGCGGTGTCCTTCCGGTAGGGGCTCCTAACTGTCAATCGGAGTCCAACACCAGTCATAACAAGTTTTACTGGCATAACGACTAAATTGAAGGGGAAAAGGGGGTAAAGATTCTTCTTGCATCATCAGACCTATTTTACCAAATTACATATGGTATACTCCCAAAATGTTGTCCCTTTGTTTTAGATGTGGTATAGCAGAAGGCACTTTTTTTTTCACTCTACTTGGCACAGTTGGCAGTGTAACAAGTTGCCATCCTTTTGGCAATGAATATGTGATGCATTATCAGCAATCCATGGGATAACATTTCCAAGAGATCCAGAAATATGCCTGTTGGGCAACTTTTCAAAACTTTAATCTTTTCCGTTATCGGATTAATTTTACAGAAATCGTATTGGCTATCCCCAAAAAATGCATAGCAATGAATTAATTCTGAACAACTGCCTATCTCTCCGACACCGGCGGGCACTGCACTCAACTCGGGTCGTCTGTGACGTGTTGTCAAATTTGAAGTCGGTCGGTCGAACGGTTGTCGAGATACGTGGATTACAGACGTACGTACAGTGCATACAGAGATTCCTCACATTTATTGTAAGATTTGCCATAAGCTAAGGTTGTTTTAGTCATTTCATTTTCTTTAATTACTAATTTAGGCAACACAAGCTAATCCTCTGAAACAAGGCGGTGTGAAGCTTATTCTCAATGTTCCTTTTCACAAGCAAAACATTATTCATGAGAGCTACTGTGGGGACCACACCACACTAAATTAGCCCTACTTGTATACACTCAGTCCACCTTATATTCCAGAGACTCAGAAAGGCATTGGTAACATAATACAGCCAGTGGCTTGGATTGCAATGTCTCCAGAATAGGGAGTCAATTTGAATCTGTCTACGACCTACCTCTGAAGTGCAAGAGAGTGACCAAGTAAGTACACAGGACACATTAGGGCTGGGCGATAATCACGATTATTTCAAAATGTTGTCTCGATTAGAATTAATGGAAGTATATACTTTTTTTTTTACAGTATGAAAAAGATTGCTTTTCAATTAATCGATTAACCCACATGAGCAAGATTAAGTGATTATTGGTTCTAAATCTCAGCCTATACCTTGATGGAGGGTTTGATGTTGGGGTTGACCGTGTTCAGGTCCTCATGCACTCTGTCCAGCAGCCACAGCAGAAACTCCTGGGCGTCATGCTGAGCATTCCCTCTGTACTGCAGGCAGCTTTTTGACACAGCATTCTGCAACAAAACAACATCATGCCCGCCACTCAAAACCACACTGCTTGTGATGTCAAAATGTCAGTACAATTTAACTTTTGTATTCGCAAGGCATTAGGCCAACGTTCAGCAGGGCAAGACCGTAACCACCACATGGACCCTTGTGTGTGCCAATTATTCTAGGGTGAACATTCGGTCAAAATAGCCGATCTACAACTTCACAATGTGTCTCATTGTGACTTACTGTGATCTTGTAGATCTGCCATTTTCACAGAGGATTTAGTGGAGGGTAATACTGGCAGACCTAGCCCCTTTCGGGGCCCTAGTTTACCTTTTCTGTATTCTTCATAAATACAGAAAAGGTAAACTAGGGTCCCAAAAGAGGCTATATGGCAGACCTAGTACGCCCGAGGTGAGAACTATATAATGTTTGTGTGTCAGTAGTATTTTGTCATAAGACATTTTTCTTATGACGTTTTTAACATTATAGCGGTAACTGTATTTGTGTTAACATTAATAAGATCATAATTTCCATGTCCAACTATCACTATCAGCTTTGAAAGCAGTGAGTGCACAGGTTAATTTGGTCATACTTATCTTGACTCGTACTATACTCATACTTACTTTGAAATCTCTGCTATGCTGAGGGGTATATTCAAAAGTCCACAACGCACGTACAAGTCCAGATAGTTGCTCTGTCACTTCTCCACTGGCCGGGGCACCTTTCCTCTGTAGGTGTAGGCCTAAACCGTTTGGCTTTGGTCTATTCTCCTCGCCCATCTCCTCGGCCTTGTATTGCTCCAGAACCAGATACTCGGCGAAGAGCTCGGTGTTGCTTAGGCACTGCAGAATGGCATTCATGAAACAGGTGTTCCCGTGGTTCTTGAGACCTGACACCCCGGGCACCTTATCCCCGGGTAGGAAGACCCCGATGTCTCCATCCTCCACGCTAGTGGGCACATCTTTGTTACTTCCAGTCTTGGTGAAGGTGGTGAACCCCCCGTCATCCTTGTCGTCCTCTGGCACTTCGGACACAAAGTGAGACAGCGTCGACAGGGTCCTCAGCACCCTGCTCATAAAACTACTCACAGAGCGCACCGAACCCCGCCTAAAGAGCTTCTTGCTGAAGCTCGACTTCTTGTCCTTGCTTGCAGATTTACAAGACATGATTGCTGGCTGCTCCTCCGATCCGAAATTGCACAACAACCACCAAACAAACTCGCACAATATCACGAAGATGTCCTGTGCGGTATTATTATGAGAGCCATTGCTATCGGCTTGGCTTCTTCTGGTGGTCCATCATCATCATCGTCAACACGTTCAAATGAACTTAACGTTGGTGAAATGTTGCTGTTGTTGTTGTCAGTCAGTCAGTCAGTCTGTCAGACCCAGCAGATCGTGCACAGCTAGCTAACCTTGGCTAGAAACATCTCCATCAAGGTGGCTCGTTGCAAAACATGTAGCTGACTTTGCTTTTATTTGATCAACTTGCCAAGCAGTAACAACACATCGCTCACTGCAGCCACGCCAGAGACTAATATGCTGCAGCTGGGTAACATTGCCTGGCGTACAAACTAAGCGGCCCGTTCACACCGACGCCAGAATTCTTCTGTACTTGTTCTGCAGCATTGTTTTCGTACTCCAAAGTTACCTTATTATTGCCTGTATGTAAAACGCTGTGCCGCCCCGCGGCATCAATCAACACTGGCAGCTAGCAGCGTTAGCTACGATGCTAACGCTGCAATAACAACACCACTCACACACACACACACTCACAGTCTTCTCTGTCTGTCCGCATAAAGGTCTCTCTGTATAAAATGATGAAAAACTCGCCGCGATACGACACTGTGTCCTCCTCAATAGCCTGCAGCGGGACAATAAATAATGCACAGATTTGGTTGACGTTCTAATGTTGACATGATTTTTTTTAAAGAGAGACATAAATCTGTCTGCTGGGCTAAAAGGATATCAAGTGGCAAAAAAAATAAAATAAAAACACGGTGCAGACGTCCGGTCTGAGTGGTATTTCAAAACAAGAGTCGTTATGACAAACGTAACTCGTTCTAAAATAACAAAACAAACAAACAAACAGCCAAATCATCTTTTCAAACCGATACAATTCCTTCACTTTATATGTGATGTGTCAATTTGTCAATGATATCATGACAAGCAGCTAAATAAAATAAATATTATCAATGCTTTAATTTTGACAAGGACGATTTGGTTTGGAAATCTGTTTTATTTTTCGTGTTGATGATTGATGATGTCTGATGTGCATTAACTACTTTTTACATTTAATCGGGAAATAAATTCCTTTTTTACCGATAAAAAAAACAATCGAATTTTAGCCACCTCCGGTTGTACTGTTCACTAATTTGCTGCAGGGGGCAGCATGTCTTCAGAATTCATTCAATTTTGTGTATGGTTTCTCAAAATCTTTTAAGATCCTGCAAAACAGCTGTATCAAGTATAAATGCTTTCCATTGCATTGAAATAATTTTCAGTAATATATTTTGGGGTCATAAACGCAGCAATCTATTCAAGATGACATGGCTTGGTTGCTTCCTGTCTATCTGGGAATGGGATAGGTATTTGGATAATAATTCATATAATGTCGATATAAATAGGCCTACAATCAACACATGAAAAATAAAAAACATGCCCCTCTCACAACTGGAGTCTGGAGTCTCTCCTAGTTTGCATTCTCCTAAGTAAATATGATGTAAAGCAACTGGCTGAGATATAGCCGCAGGGTACTTAATATGAGTGAACAGCAGACTATCAGTGTCTGTGTTCCCTCTGAGTCCTTCAATTATTGAGAAGATGGAGTTCTGTTTGACAGTGCAGAGCGTGGTCATTAAGCAGAGTAAGATTTAGAGCAGAGAATGTTTTGTGTCAGTACCCCTCCCATTCTAAATGATTATTTTTTCCAAGATTCTATTCATTTTTTGAGAACCACTGGTTTAGAGAATTGGAAAATTCTTGAAAGAAAATGAAAAAAGTGAGAACTAAGGAAGAGGTATTTAGTTTGCAGCTTCACAATGTTACCTGACATGTCTGAAACCTTCACTGCATATTATTTTCAGGCCTTGCAAATCTGCATTTCTATAGCACCTTTTATCATTAATTCTTTAAAAAGAGAGAAAGAAATTAAAGTGAGAGGAGGAGAGAGGACAGTTTGAAAGTTAGTTTCTATAGCTAATAAAATGTGTCATAGTTTGGATTCACATTGTGTGCATGTGCTCATTTAGGCCTACTAGCGAATGAAACCTTCACAGCATATTCAGCCCTTGTAAATCTGCATTTCTATATCACCTTTTATCCAAAGCAGCTAACTGCAAGTAAGTGTGTACAGTGTAGTGTGTGTGTGTGTGTGTGTGTGTGTGTGTGTGTGTGTGTGTGTGTGTGTGTGTGTGTGTGTGTGTGTGTGCATGCGTGTGCATGCGTGTGCGCGCAAGCGTGCGTGTGTGTGTGCTTGCGCGTGAGGTGCGTGCGTGCATGCGTGTGTGCGTGCGTGTGTACGAACGTGTCGTGTGCATGTGTATGTGTGTTACATTCGCCCATTCACACACAGTGGTACGAGGCAAGCAACCACAGAAGGTTGAGCACCAGGATGCTCAAGTATGCAGAGGGTGTGGTTTCAGTGTCTTGCTCAAGGATGCTTCGAAATGAAGCCATGGATCGAGGAGCCATCCTGTGATTATCAACAAGACAGGGTCTTATGATGCCATGCATGACCTCACTTTTCAATCTTTAAACTTGTGATAGCCATGGGAGTGTAGTGGTGAACTTGGTCAACTTTTGAGGGGACACATACAAATCTACAGGTAAACCCTGTATGGCTTGGCCATAGGCCACACCTTACAATATTGTACAAAGTAGCTTAATGGTTAAATCCATGAGTGAATGTAAAACATATTTTGCCCGGCCTTTTATTAGAATTCCTTAAGCTTAAATATATGTGATGATTTATGATTCTGTCCCTATTGGGACGTAACTCGAATGGCGTTGAGTTGGCTGAATCGGACATTGCCACGTTCGGAATGGCGACTCGCTATGCCATGAGTTCACTCATCGCCGGTGCCTCTCGTGGCTCAAGTTTGTGTCAGACCGCCAGGCATGCATCCGCTCTGTCATTGTAACAGTTTTTTGCCTAACTACTTCCTAACTTAATGTTAGGTAGGCCCTGCAGTTTGTTCTCACCAAGCGGGGCAAGTGTGTTCCGCGAGAGTTGGGGGCGAGAGTTCTGCTGAAGCGGGGCGAGTGGTTCGCCGCTGGGGAAGACCGGTCCGCTTAAAAAATGAGGGTGATCGTGTTTTGGGGCGAGCATTCCAGTTACCTATAGTGCCCTGGTGTGGTGCAACATGTTGTTAACTTCAAAATAATTTCCTGTTGGATGACAACATCATATTAAGGCTTTAGAATTGTTTGCTTAAGTAATAATACATGAAAGGGAATGCTACGTGTATCAGCTCGTAGGCAGTATAGGCACAAGGCCGAAATCCGAAAGCCATATAAGCACACCATTGTCAATATTGTGCCCAACCTCCAGTGTATGGCTAGTAGCCATACACTGGCTACTAATACTATACCACAGTTTCATTATGTAATTATATTTAGTTATTTACTATATGATTATAGAAATAAAATAAAATGAAAACTACGTTGTTACTAACAGCAGCTGGTGGCCGTTGCTAGGTTACAGCCAGGTAAGGTAAATAAGGTTGATGCACTCATCATAGCATGCCTATATCAGCCAATGCGAGGTCAGAATTCACATCATTTAATTTTAAATGTGATGGTCTACTATACCTGGACACATCACGTTTTATTAACTCTGCCTTGATGTCTGCTTGATCTTTGAAAGAAAGAAGAAAAAAAAAAAAGGTTCTGTGCCAATGACTATACCCCTGGTCAATATATTCATAGAATCTCATGAATTTATTACAATATATTTTATATACTGCATTGTATTGGTATAAGAAAAGCTAAATTGTCAAGTTCAATCACTCAACATCTGTTAGGTTTCGTTTAGGTTTTCCATTATTTAAAAAAAAATATAGATTTTCTTATCCATGCATACTATATGGACGATTGATATTTGAAAGATTCTGTGTCAGAGACTCATCAAGCAGTTCAAGCCAGCTGGGGAAGTTGTGTCCATGGAAACAAAGCAGAGGGTCACACTGTATGCAGAAAAGCCTTCTGTTCCTTTTTTCTTTTTTAATTCTGACAAGCATGTCATAACAGACTATCAAAACAGAGTCTGATATTCTGTAGACTACTGCAGTGGGGGGAGGACCCGAGGATATTGCAAGTGCGCCCCCACATATTTGTCAAAACTCTAGAGTTTAATGATAATTAAAAAACATATGCAAAAAAAAAATATATAATTTCTTTCTTTAAAACCTTGAAAATGCGTTTTCAGTGTGATACCGCTAAATAGGAACTTGAATTATACTATATGTTAACTCCATTTATCCAAGCCAGAACACAATTGATTGATTGATCATAACATTTTCTGAAAATGCGTGCAGCGGTCCACCCATCTAACAACATAACAATAACATATAAATCAGTAGTTCCCAACCTATTCTGGATCAATAAGGCTCACTTTGAAATCTCAATATTCGTGGCCCATCCATATGACAACGCACTTAACATGTATTTTTTTTTTTTTTTCATAATTTTTATCCCACGATTTTGCAAACCATTTTTTCACCCAGTGTCAACTATCTAATGTAATCCTGGGCGCTACACTTCCTCTGCCAACCTGGGGGGGCAGCGGACTGACCTCATGCTTCCTTCTATGCATGAGGAGTCCACGCTGCTTCTTTTCACCTGGCAGGGGGAAATTTCCGGACGTAGCGCGTGGAAGGAACACGTTTTTCCGACCAGTTCCTTTCCCCTCCATCGGGCGCCCCGGCTGGCCAGGGGGAGGCAGTTTTAGAGACCAGGATTACTGCATGTTTTTTGTGAGGGTATACCTACCCTAGGAGACACTGGGAGAACATGCAAAGTCCACACAGAAGGGCCCTTTTGCCAACCCCGCCTCGGGTATGGGCACTGATGACGCAGGGGAGGGAGCACACCCCCAGCGCCCACAGCGTCCCCAGTGGGAATCGAACTCAGGACCTTCTAGCTGTGAGGCGACAGCACTACCGACTGTGCCACCCACTTCACATGTTTTTGATGTTTTCAAGTGGGCCCTAGCTGCCCCTGATCCAAAAAAGGTAGAGAACCAGTGGGCTACTGTATACTGAACAATTGCAACAGCTTGTGGTCGAATTAAAAGTAAACTAGAAATGCACTCTGTCGAGCTCCAACTTGCGCTTTGCACACAAGTAGGCCATGTATGGTACTTGCGCACTCTGCTTGCGCAAGTAATAATAATAATTAATTGTGGTTGAACATGTGTTCTTTGATTAGAAGTATGGAACAAAGCTGATGAGCCTATGGAATGTGATGTTAATTGTAGGGTTGTGGTGGTTTATGAGCTCAATATGACAATAGCTTTCTATAGCAATTTGTCTTTGTCAAAGACAGTTCACATTTTTAACACAATCTTGAGCTTATGTCACCTGACGATAATCAGCAGAATTCTACAAATGTATTAAAATCGCTCTGGGGTCTTCTCTTCACATGTATTGAACATCTCAGAAATACTTATGTAGCCTATACGTAATTATAGAACACAAAGGAGACTGGGCTTTGTTGATCGGCTGTCTGATTCCATTCAGAAAGAATCCGTCAAATGTACCAAATTGAGCTGGAGCTTTTGTCAAGGAATAATGTATATAGTATACACTTACAAAGGCAGCCTTACCCTGTAAGCATGTAATTAATGTTCCCATATACCTATTTATAGAATCAGTGCACGTGCCCCGTGCACGTGTCTTGATGTGCAAAAGAGAAGAGAGTGATGATATGCACACTGTGAAATCCTCAGTGTCGACCTTGATCACTCCAGGATATTCCAGTGTACTGTAGTATATGAACGAATGCAAAGTTTATTCTGGTGCTTTACAATTACATGGTTAACCCATTTTGACCTGAGATCAGATTCTAAAAATGTCTTCTTCATCCTGACAGTTTTCTGAAAAAGCTATGTTTCTATGGCAGTCGTTCTTCGATTTTTCAAAAATAGCAGACCTACAAGCTCGTAGCGCGCCACTCGGTGGCGCGCTATGAGCTTGTAGATCTGCTATTTTTCAATAGCTAAAGCATGACATGATGCTAAAACCAAAAGGGGCTCCCGCCCAAAATGGGTTCAATACTTCTGTTGTGTTTACATAAACAGAGGTGACACCAAAAAGGTGTAGGCTGAAGCATTGAAGCTTATTATGCCTATACCTTCACTATATTATGAGGAGTCAAGGCATATATAGACGTCATCCTCAACCTGCTGATTTGTGCTATGCTGTACATGGAGAATCTTAACTTAAGTACTCCATTGTGTATAAGAAAATATGATTATATAACCTATGCCCATGTAAAACAATGTCCAAACATAATGAGTATGGAAACCTTTGGTAGTATCACTTTATGTCAATGTGACTGTGGCTCAAGAGGTAGAGCAGGTCGTCCAAT